>NC_082625.1:5596685-5758304 GCF_030936135.1 Gavia stellata
TGGCATCCCAGGGCCTGGCTCGCACCCGGGCGGGCGGCTGGGCTCGCCATCCGTCACGTCGGCCCTGGGCAGGCATCCCCCGCGACCGCGCCGCGCTGTGCCAGCTTGGCCGGGACCCAACGCCCTGCTCGGCCGCCAAGGCCCGGCGCTTCCCAAGTCCTGGAGAGGAGCTGGGAAAGGATCCCGTGGCCCAGGTGTGGCAGCGCTCACGCGCCGGGGGACCCACGGGGCAGCCCCTGCCAAGGATTGATTTCTCGGTTAACTCGCCGCTGCTTTAAAAGCGCATTAATCCTCCCTTCCCCGGCCAGCAGCCAGCCCTAATCAGCATTTTGGGCA
This sequence comes from Gavia stellata, assembly GCF_030936135.1. Taxonomy (NCBI): domain Eukaryota; kingdom Metazoa; phylum Chordata; class Aves; order Gaviiformes; family Gaviidae; genus Gavia; species Gavia stellata. The sequence goes on from NC_082625.1 coordinate 5,597,022, forward strand.
AAATCCCCAGGTCTGGGCTTCGGGCTGCCCGCCGTGGGCATCACCCTCCCAGCCACCGCCGCTGCTCCGGGAGGGGCCACGGCACCCTTAGGCAGCGCTGCCTGGCACGGGAATGCCAGGATCCGGCCCTCCTGCTGAGCCCTCTGCCCCGGGAATTTGTTCAAGTCCGTGGCCAGGTGGATTTTTTAAAAAAATTGGGTTTTTATCTTGTTTTTTAAGAAGGCTTTTGCTTTCCTTGCAAAGGGCCCCTGCGTTCCCTTCGCGGGGAAACGGTATTTGACCGGCTGTTGTCCAAAAAAAACCCCCAACATGTTTCTGATCACGAAAAACCAAGAAATATTTTTGCTTTCAAAGGAAAAAAAAAAAAAACCCAGAGAGAGAAATGTTGATTTTCCACCCAGACATTTTCCCTTTCCCCGAACCAGCCCCGAAACGAGAGGCGCCGCCGCTCCCTCCTCGCCCAAGAACGCCATCCCGGGGGCACAGTCCCGCCGGGGACACGGTGGACGGCACCCAGGACTCATCCGGGCACCGGCGGCGAGGGTGACGGCAGTGCCAGGCGTGTGCCCCGCTCTCTGCTCAGGCCCTGCTTTGCCGGCTGCTCCCACCTTGCGCCAGGCACTGTGGGCTGCCGGAGAGGATGGAGAGCGCCGGTGACCTGCTGGCGTTCCCCGGGGAGCCACCCATCACGCTGTTTGCTGCAAAGCTCCCCGCCGCCTGCCCGCCAGCCCGCCGCGCCCCGGTACAACGGGTGACGGGGTTGCTTCGTCCCACAGTTGCTTGGCGGGAGCTGCGATGTGCCGGATCCTGCATCCCCCTCCCGCCATCCCCTGGCTCCTGCCCGGCGATTTGGGAAAGCGAGACGGCGCGGGCTGTAATGTGACCCCCGCCGCGTTGCGCCGCAAAATCTCCTTTAGTAACCTGTGCGCCAGGACAGGCGAGCGGTGCGGCGTGAATACCAATGAAGCGGCGCTGGCGAAAAGTGCAGAGTAAAGGGTTTTTGATGGAAATGGCATTGCATGAGAAAGAGAGCGGGCGCGAGCGCGTGCACGAGCGCACACCCGGAGCCTGCGCCTGCCTGCCAGCCGACACCGCGCGCATGGGCGCGCCAGGGCGCACGCATGGGTGCGCACGTGCGGCCCGGGAGGTTGGGGGCCACGCGCGACGGTGCAGCGGGGTGCCGGGACCGTGCCGCCCCAGGGAGCGGGAGGGCGGTGGGATGGGGGTGAGCGAAGAGCCGGTTGAGGGGGCGCGTGGCCAGGGCGGGGGGCTGCTGCGGGCAGCACGTCAGCAGGGGCCGAGGTGCTTCCCGCGGCGCAGCATGGCTCCGGCCGCTGTCTGGCTGCAGGGAACCGCTCCTCTCCCCTGGCGAAGCGCACCGCTGATCAAAGGCGCGGGCGGGGAGGGAGCGGGCCTGTGTGAGCAGCACCCCTGGCCGTGCGCCACCCCACCTTCCCGCTCTGCTCCCCCGGGAGTTTGTTAAACAAATTTCTCTAATTGCACAAGCCGAGGAGTTTGTTGGAGAAAAGAGATGGGGAAATTCCCCTCCTCTGGGCCACCCCTTCCCCGCTTCCCCCAGGGCAGCTGGCGGAGAGGGTGCAGGTCCCCCCCCTGCGCCCCCCCCGGCTCTGCGGGAGGCTGCGACCCCCACGCCTGCGGGGTGCAGCTGCGGGGTGTCCTCAGGTCACCCCTGCCCGCACAGCGTCCCCTGCTCGACCTCCTCGGAGCCGGGTCACCCACGTCCCCTCTCTTCCAGCCCTCGCAGTCGGATCCTGTCACCTAACGCGGTGACACCCAGCACCGCTGTCTGCCCTTGCCGCCTGGCGTTCTCCGGCGCTTGGCTGAGCCCCTCCTGGAAACGGCCTTTGCGAGCCGCCCGTGGGCAGCCCCTGACACCGAATCCCGTCGGATTAGCGAGCATATGGATAAAAGCTTCGGCTTGGCGGCGGCTCTTTACCGGGTGGGGGCTGTGGCGGCAGCCCTGCCAAGAAGGGAGGATGCGTGGCCGGGCGCCTGCCCCGGCTCCCACTGAGGTCATGGCTATAGATAGCCCGGGAGGGTGCAGGGCCGAGGGCAGGATCCGTCCGCGCCCTCGCCAGCTCCACCGGGAGCCCCGTGGGCACCCGCTGCCTCGTCAGGGAGGTGCTGCCGGGGCTCTGGGGGTTGCTGGTGGAAGAAGGGGGGGTGGCTGGGCCAGCCACCGGCCATCGCCAGGTGACAAACTGGTGCTGCAGGGTGTGACCCTGCACCTGCAGGGATGCGCTGCCACCGGCATGCTGAGCATCGCCCGGCGCTGCTGTCCCCTCTCCATCCGCGGCAGCGAGGGGGTCCGCAGCCTGCGGCTTCGTGGCCAACACAGTGACGGGGGCGGCTTTTGCTGTTGTTTCTCACCAGTTTTCCTTCCTCAGCTGCTCTCGAGCGAAAGCCAGGCTGGGGCTTCCCCACCGCCGGGGTGCACCCATGGGTGCAAAGCTGCTGGGTTGGGGAACCCGGGGCCGCGGTTCGCCCCCTCCAGCCACCCAGTCTGGGTGCAGCTCAGCTCCCCCCCAAAAGTGGGTGCGTGCCCGGGGTGACCCCGCCAGCCCCGTGGGGCCCTGGAGCGCCGGGGTGGCTGGGGAAGGCGTTGTTGATGAGGGCACTAAAAATAGAGTGGGACTGGGATCTTAATGGGACTTTGTGGGAAACCTGGAAACATTTTCTCATCCCCGTAAATGAGTCCAGATGCATTAGCGATGACTGCATCGCATCCTGAGGTACTGCCGGAGGGAACCGGGACGCGCTCGCCAGCCTCCTCGCCTTGTGGTGGTGAATTGGTTGGAGAGGGGAGTCACCGGCAGCAGCGCCGGGGCTGAGCCGCAGCCTTGCCGTGTCCCATGTGGGGATGGGGACAGGAGCCAGCTGGCTGGAGCTCACCCAGCCATCACCATGGTGAGGACCCTGCCCGCTCAGCCGGTCCCGGTCCCCCGGGTTTCTGTGCCCAGCACCCATGGGTGCACACGTGGGCGCTTGCAGCTCTACGTGCGGCGGGGAGCGTGCAAGCGTGCGCGGGCTGGTAGCAGCACCATGACCCCCAAACCTTGGGGCTTTCCGAAGCCCCCCAGGGCCTGGGGTGGGCAGTGGGTGGGGCTGAGGTGATGCGGGAGCCCCCCCTGGTCCCAAGGCCAGCAGTGCTGGCAGCATCGCACCTCACTGGCACCCCGGTGCACCCTGTTGTGGCATCGAGCTGGCAGGATCCAGCCTGATGGGGGGTTTCCTTCGGCTCCGCCATGGAGCCGGTGACTGGGGTATTGGCTCCTGGGGAGCCTGGCCCCACTCGGGGACCTTGGACTCCCCCAGGGGATGGCTCAGGGCCAGCCTGGGCAAGTAGCCCAGGGCGGGTGGCTGGTGGACTCCACGTCACGAGGCAGGTTGGCACGGCTGTCTCCGTGGTATGGCAGTGTCACTTAGTGGTTACAGCAGCAGCCCGGGAGGCAAGGACAGTCCTGCCCCATGCCTCAGTTTACCTCCAGGCAGGGAACAGCACCCAGCACGGGAGAGGGACGCTCGCCCCTGCCCCAACCCCGGGTGCTGACTCGTCACGCAGGGGACAAGGGGACCGACCACAGCCACCAGCCTCCGCGTCGGGCACTGCTGGAGCCCAGCGTCCCGAACAGAGTCCCTTTGTCCGGGCCGGCCCCAGCTCCTGCCGCTTGGGAGGCATCCAAAACCCTCCCGAAATAGGACCCGGCCGGGCTCAGCCTTTGAATCTCCCCAGGAAGGCTCTGCTGAGCTGCCGAGAGCGGATGAAAGCCCCCCCCCCGTTAAAGCAGTCCCGTCCTTCAGCGTTCGGGGTGCAGGATCCAGCCACAGTCAGAGTAGTGCGGACCCTTTGGGGACACCCTCGTCTCCCTTTGCTCTCCGGGAGAGCCTGTCACAGCCCTGTGCCTCAGTTTCCCCATCCCTAGGTGGAGGGTCCTGGCAGGGTTTCCCCAACCCCCAGGGAGCCTGTGAGATGCCGGAGCAGAGGCTGAACCGCTGGCACGTCCCTGGCACGGCAAAGGCGATGGGGCTGCGGGGGGACGACCGTGAACTCTTCACCCGCCAGGGCGCCGGGGGCGGCCGATCCTCCCGCAAGGTCGCGGCTCCTCGATGAAAGGCCGGGGCTATTTTTAACCGGTGACTTGCTCCAACCCGCCAGGGATTGGATTTGCAGCGGGGTGAGCACTGTGAGCCCATCGCGGCGCTCCCCATCACGGAGTGCAGGGACACCCCTGGTGCTGTCCCCCCCACCTATGGTGGGCACCCCCGGGAGGGAGTTGGGGACTCTTCTCTGCACCCCCACACCTTTAGTGGTGCGTGATGGGGGGGTGAATTAATCCCCCTCGGAAAGGCCAGGACGGAGCAGGCAGGGCTAAAAATACGTTGGGAGGCAAATAAAACCTCCTGCGTCAGGAACTAAAGCTGGGCTCAGAGCCCCGGGCTTGGGCTGGGGTGTCCCTGCCTGGTCCCGGCTTCCTCGGTGCTGGGGGGGATGCTGAGCCGCGGCTGCCTGCCCTCCCCAGGGCGAACACGGCGCTGCCGGCCCTGGGCCATGTCTCCTGCCTCAGTTTCCCTCTGCGCTCCGGGGGGTGCAAGCTGCCACTGTCCCTCCGTCACATCCCGGCAGCTCCCAGGCTGGGACCCTGGGGTCTGGGGTGGGCGAAGCGCTGGGTCTTGGGCACTGCTCCAGCCCTGCCACCCCCCATAGCCGTAGTCCCCACCGTGTGCCGGGAGCGGGAGTTGGGGGAGCAGGCCACCCCCGGGGCCCCGCGCTGACGCAGGGCCGGGTGGAGGAGCTGGCAGCGCCGGGGCCTGTTGGCAAAGGTTTTTTTTTTTTCCAGTTTCATAAAACATTTCCCTTCCTTGGAGCCCCAGGGGGGTTTCGGCTGGGAAGCCACGTGGCCTCGGCGCTGCCGGGCATGGGATGCTTCCCGGGGCGGGGGGACGTCTCCTTGGCCATGGGCTGGGTCCCCTCCGCAATCCCCCTGTGCCGCTCGCAGGGCTTCTCCCGGATCCCAGCAGCTGCCGTCGCATCCTGCCTCCGCTGCAGGCTGGCCCGGCGGGTGCCGTGCCTCAGTTTCCCCATCTTTGGAAAGGCAGCGCCGCACCCTGGGGGCAGGTGGGGTCACCCTGGGGAAGCGGCTGAGCTGTTGGCTCCCGTACCCTGAGAGGGACGGGCAGAGACGGCACCTGGGGGAACTGAGGCACCTGGGGAAACTGAGGCACCTGGGGAAACTGAGGCACCTGGGGGAACTGAGGCACCTGGGGAAACTGAGGCACCTGGGAGATTCGGGCGTGACTGCAGGAAGGCATTGAGTGGCCCCGGGTGCTCCCACTGCCATATCTCCCTCCCTGGTGCCCTCCCAGCTCCACCACCCTCCAGTGCAGGCTGTGCCGCCGCTGGGCACCATCCCCGGGGCACCCTTACCCCTTCCCTGCACCCTGGGCACGCCGCTCCCCGGTTTGGGAGACGCCGGGGACCAATTGTTGCTGGAGGTGAGGGTGCATGCCGGCAGACCAGAGGCAGGGTGATGGGCACAGGGTTGGGGCATGTACCATGCTGCCGGAGAAGCCCCCCCCGGCTTCAGCCCACCTGGGCCACCCCCGGCCGCCGTCTGCGGTGGTGCCGCTTCCCCAGGGAAGGCTGTGCCGGCTGGCGGGGGCCCAGGCAGCGCTGGCACCTGAGCCCAGGCCTGCAAAGAGAGTTGCTTTTCTTCCTGCTGTTCTCCAAAGCAACTGGCAGGTTCGTTGCCTGCCGCGGCCTCGCGTGACCCGCAGCAGCGGCCTCGGCGCGCTCCCCGCGCCCCCGCTTGCAGCCGCACCACCTGCGAGGGCGAGCATCGGCATCGCCTCCCGCCCCGGCACGTAGGCGCAGGCAGACGAGCACCGGCCCGGCACGGGGTGCTTGCGGCACCCATGGGGTGGCAGGGACCTGCCTGCTCTGGGGTGGCTCAAAGGACTCGGCGCGGCGTTTTGGGGCAGCACGGGGAGCCCAGGGCAGCTCGGCGAGGGGTCCGGGGCCACCGTGGTTCCAGGCGTGCGGTGAGCACCGGGTGCTTTATTAGCCCATCTGCCGCCTCGCGGTCTGATCCTGAGCGGGGCTGAGCATCAAGGCAGTAAACAAAGCATGGGAGCCCCTTCCTGGCCTCGCATCCATCCTGGCTGACCCTCCCAACAGGGTGGCTGCATCCAGAACACGCTGTGGGTACAGTCCAGCCGTACACAGCCTTGAGCCGTGCACGGATGTTGGCTGGAGGATGCTGTTGGCTCTGGGGGAATAAAAAGCCCCAGGGTCTGGGGAGAGGAACTGCAGGGAGGTTGCACCCTGTCCTGCCTTCACCTCCGCCTGCGCCGGCGATGCCAGCCGAGCTGCCCCGGGCACCGGGGCTCCGTGCCCCGGCGCGGGCTGCAAGAGGGGTTTTGCAAGCACAGGGCTGGGTCATCCCCACCCCGGCTCAGCTGCCGCTGCCGGGAGCTGGGGGGGAGCGTGGCCGTGACAGCCTGTTCTGCCCCACGGGCAGCTCCGGCGTGGGGCCGGGTGTGCGCGGGCGAGGCCGGCACAGATCATACCGTTCCCGGCTGCTTTCCCGGCAGCTTCAGCTGCCGCCACGCTCTGTCCCACTGCCCTGCACCCAGTGTGCCTCAGTTTCCCCACTCCCAGCACGGCAGTGCCGCTCACCAGCAACGGCAAAACCTCGTTAGGATTTGCCGAGCAGGCCGGGAAGCCTGGCCGCGCCATGCCGGCGAGCAGCAAAATTATGAATAAGCTCTTGTTAATAAATACTTTATGATGAATCCAAATAGATTTCCTCCTCTGGAGCAATTAGTGTAAAATGGGCTCTAATACGGCGCAGGGCCGGTCCCGGGAAGGGCTGGGCGTTTTTCAGGGCCTAAGTGCGTCCGTCCATCCCTCTAATGAGCGCTTCCCAATCATTTGCATCTGTCTCGGCAACAGGTCTCATTACCAGGTTAACTTATTACCGAGAGTCGCTTCGGCGAACAGTTAAGAAGTGGCTACCAGAGGTTTTGCTGCGGCCGCATGAGAGCGTTTCGTCCGTGCCGATGGCGCCCGCGGGCTGCGGCGAGGGGAAACCGAGGCTGGGGCGAGGAGCAAGTCCCCGCTGTGCCCCGTTCGGGTACTGGGATTTGGGGATTTTCAGGACTACCGGAATCTCTCCAGCTGCATCCCACCCCCCCCCGTCACCGCGCCAAGGCTTCCCGTGGGGGCACGGCGCTCAGCGCCGAACTTGCCAGCCCCTGCCCGGGCTCGCGCGGCCGCGGGCAGCGGGACCTGGCAGGAGCGGCGGCCGTGGGAGCCGGCAGCAGTTTGGAGGTGTGTGGCTGGCTGGCGGGGAGGCTGAGCATCCTTTCATAAAATAAACCCTGTGTGGTCCCTGCGGGGCCGGGATGCGGCGAGGTCCCCCCGCAGCACTCCCTGCCCACGCTGGGGACGGCATCCCGCTCCTCCCCGGGGTCGGGGCTGTGCTGGTGGGGAGCAAAACCCGCTGCCGAGGTGACTGACCCCTCCTGTCCCCCTCCTCCTCCTCCGCCTACCCCATCCTTCGTGAAAACTGTTCGGGAATTTCCTGAGGAAACGTTTTTTTCACTGGAAAATTCAGGCTGTTTTGCTGAGCCCGACTTGTTTGGACAAGGTGCTCGAGTGGAGGACGCTCGGAGGCCCGGCCATGGTGCCCATGCCTGGCACCGTGTCCCTGTGTGGCACAGAGCATCCCCCACTGTCCCCAGGGTGGCAGGCACCCGCCGCGGTCGAGCAGCCGGGGAGCGGGGCCCCAGCACCGCCGAGGACGGGCAGGAGCAAGGGGAGAGGCAGCTCCCTGGCGCTGCTAAAACCCAAGCTGCCGGAGGAATTAATCCTGGCACGGCGTGCCCGGCTCCACGCAGAGCATCGCTCCTTCCCCTCCCCGCTCCACGGCAGGACTGATACCAGGACAGAGCCGGGCTTGACCCGTGCCTCAGTTTCCCCTTGCAGCATCTGGTGCAGAAAGTCAGCGCTCCACCAGTCCCTGGAAAGGGGGTGTGAGGGGGGCCCTGTGCCGTGGCCGGCAGCACCCCGACGCAGGCGTGCTCCTCCCCAGGTCGCGGGGCTTTACAAGCCTGGGCTGGATGGGGCCCAAGCACAGGCTCTACTGCCAGATTCCCGTCCGGAAATGCCCCGGGAGCAGCTTCGTCTGGAGTATTGCAGCACGTCTCTGCTTCCCAGCCCCGCAAAGGAAAAACAGCAGGAGAAACACTTAACCAGCCCTTTGCCGGCGCTCCATGCTGCCGGCTGGGATGGGGGGGCCGGTGGGGATCGGGGACAGGGACAGACGGAAAACGCATCCCTGCCTTTGCTTTCCGAAGCGGAGCTGGATGTGAAGCTGGCCAGTGTCAGCCAGGGTGGTGCGCCCAGCTGAGAGGCTCACTGGCTGCACACTGCCAGCAGCGTGGCAGGGATGCAGGGCATGGGGACAGGGCATGGGGACGGTCCCCAAGTCCTCTGGCTTGTCCCCTCGGCACCCAGCTGCAGCCATCCCACCCATCCGACTGGCTGTCCTGGTGCCCCCCGGCCGCCCTCGCCTGGCCCCGCTAAAGCGGCTTAACTCCGCACGGCATCTCGGCGCGCTATAAGCTGGGCGGGAGGGAAAGTTGGCGAGGGGCTGATCGGCTTTCGGTGCAGCTCCCGTCCCGCTGTAATCCTGGGGGTGGGGAGGGCCACCATGGCTTTGGGGGCACCAAGCGCCGTAGGGACTTCTGCACACAGAGGATTTTTGGGGGGTCCCAGACATGGGACCGAGTGGGATCTGAACATCCTTGGCGCTGTGGTGAGGGAGGGCAAAGCCGACGTCTGCTCAGAGCCCCACAGAAACCGGGGCTCGCATTCGCTGCCGTGCGGCAGGGCGCCGAGCATCCCCTGGCCCTCGCAGCTAGGGCGAGCAGCACCCAAGGGTGCTGCCTTCCCCAACAGGGATAACCTGGTTCTTGACTGACATCCCTGCAGCGGTGCCTGGGGTGGCACTGCCCGGCGGGAGGGCAGGGACGAGGACAATGGCGCGGTGCTCCCCCCTGGCCCCGCAGCCAGCCCTGCCGCCGGCTGCCTGGGGAGGGTGGCGGGGCCAGGGGATGGCAGCAATTTGTAGGGCTCGTCTGAATAAGCGGCCACCAAGGAAGATCAGCCGCCCACCGCCCTGGCCAAGTATTGTTTTTGGAACTCGCTGCTGCTTTTTTCGGCTCCTGTCTTACTTTTCTTTGACCTTCTTCCCTGATTTAAGACACATGCCCAGCCCTTGCCCAGCTGCACTGAATTAGCGGCTGCTGCTGGGGAGGGAACCAGACCCTGCGGCCGCCCCGGGAGCCGCCTGCGAGGACGGGTCCACCAGGCAGGGACGGATTCCCATGGCAGGATGAGTCCCCCAGGCAGGGATGGGTCCCCAAGGTCAGGATGGGTCCCCTGGCAGAGTTGGGTGCCCAGCAAGGGTGGGTCCCCTGTCCCTCGTGGGGTATGAGGGGACACCCGTGGGGTCATGGCTCTGGTGAAGCTGGGTCCAGAGCAGGGCTGTCGGCTCCCAGGAGTGGCGGGGTCTGTGCCGGGGTGACGGGTCTGTGCTGGGAAATAATGGGGTCTGTGCTTGGGGGGACTTTTGGGGTGTTAGTGAGGCTGTGCTGGTGGTTGGTGCTGGCGGTTATCGGCGGCTGTGCCGGGTTCAGGGGATGGTAGGGTCTGTGCTGGGATGGCTGTGCCAGGTCCCAGCAGGGTCTGTGCAGGGGACGCTGGTCCAGGGGACACCAGGGGACCTGCGCTGGCTGCTAGCAGGGTTTGTGCCGGGTGAGCGGGTTTGGGGTTTCGTAGGGGCTGGTTTGGGGTTAATGGGGTCTGTGCTGGACTTGGGGCCGAGTGGGAGTTAGCGGGGTCCGCATGGGGCCGGTCCCTGCCGGGGGCCTGCTTCAGGGGACACTTCCCTCCAAGCAGGGTCACTTTGGGACAGGGCTGCTTCAGCCAGGGAATGGCATCGCTGCCCTGGGATGAGTGGGGCCAGACGCTGTCTCCGAAGCTGCTCGCCCCATCCCACTGCCAGGGCTCCGTCCTCCCCCGGCTCCTGCCTGCAGCCGCCTCCTGAATCCCTCCCCGGAGCAGCGCCTGCCCTTGGCACCCTCCCCGCTGGGAGGGTAACCCAAACCCGGGCACGACCCTGCGAACCGGGGCTGTGGCACGGCGGTGGCAGCTGCCACCAGCCACCCCCCGCCCAGCCCTGGCAGCTCCGGCGGGACTCGAGCGCCGAGCTGGGCTCCTTCCTCCTCCACATCATCACCCGTCACGAGGGACCCCGAGGGCCAAATCCTGCCCTCGGGGACCAACTTGCTGCCACCCTGGCCACGCACAGGGATGCTCGGCCCTCTCCCCGCTGTTTTCCAAGCTGTGCCGATCCCTGCCGGGAGTGCTCCTGACACCTCTCCATCCCTCGGAGGGGTTGGGGGCCCCCCCAGCCAGGAAGCACTGATTTTCCGAACTGGGAAAAAAAAAAATAAGGGATGCGGGAAGGAGGGGCCGCGGAGGGGGATGCATTTTCCTTGTTTTCTTTTGGGGCTGGACTCATCCAGCAGCGCTCGCCAAATGGAAAAAGGCAGTCAGAGCACGCCTTGTGCACCGGGCCAGGTGCCAGCCGCCGGGCTGGCCGCAACTGGGGCAAGCTGGGGGAGTTTCCCCGTGGTCCGGAGGGAGCAGAGAGGTCCGAGGCACCCACAGTGCGTGCAGGAGCACCCGGGATGCTGGGGGTGTGGGGGACCCGTCCCTTGGGCACTGCAGTCTGGCAGTGCCTGGCACCGGCACAGCGGCTCTGGCGGGCGCGATGTCAGGTGGGATTTCTGCGCCTGTTGGGAGCAGATCCCGGCAGGCGTGGGTGGGAAGGGGAGAGGGTCTGGGTGCTGCCGAGGTGGCATGCCTTGTGCAAGTGCCTGTCCTTCTGTGGCACTGCCGGCTCCGGTATGGCCCAGCCACCCCGGCACGTTATTGGCCTGGGAGTGTTGCAGCCGGTGGGATTTATGGGGGGCTGCTGGGACAAGGGGGATCCCACTGCCTGGGGAGGGCACGCGCCTCTGCCACAGCTCTTCCTCCTGGTTGCGCTGGGATGCAGCCCGGCGGCGACGTCCCCGGCGGGTCCCCACGGGCTCCCCAGCCGTCCCGGGGTGGGTCTGGGGGGGCTCAGCCGGGAGTGACCGCCTGTCCCTCTGCTCCCGCAGGATGAGTTCCACCCCTTCATCGAGGCGCTGCTCCCCCACGTCCGGGCCTTCGCCTACACCTGGTTCAACCTGCAGGCCCGCAAGCGCAAGTACTTCAAGAAGCATGAGAAGAGGATGACGAAGGACGAGGAGAGGGCGGTGAAGGATGAGCTGCTGAGCGAGAAGCCGGAGGTGAAGCAGAAATGGGCCTCGCGCCTCCTGGCCAAGCTGCGCAAGGACATCCGGCCCGAGTGCCGCGAGGACTTCGTGCTCTCCATCACAGGCAAGAAGCCCTCGTGCTGCGTCCTCTCCAACCCCGACCAGAAGGGGAAGATGCGCCGCATCGACTGCCTGCGGCAGGCGGACAAGGTGTGGCGGCTGGACCTGGTCATGGTCATCCTCTTCAAAGGGATCCCGCTGGAGAGCACCGATGGCGAGCGCCTGGTCAAGTCGGGCCAGTGCACCAACCCCATCCTCTGTGTCCAGCCCCACCACATCAGCGTCTCGGTCAAGGAGCTCGACCTCTACCTGGCTTACTTCGTCCGTGAGAGAGGTGGGTGCTCGTCTGCCCGTGGGGCAGAGCCAGGATGCGTCCCCCATAGAGCCGGCTCCCTGGGGGTGGTTTGTTCCAGCTTTCCCGTCCCCCCCCGCCCGTCCCAATGTCCGTCCCATCCCCGGCTCCAGCTCGGGGACACCGTTCGGGGATGTATTTACCATTGCAGACCTTGCAGAGAGGAGCCCAGCGCTCCCCTCCTTCCAAACCGCTGCCCAAGTGGGTATCCCCTACCCTGCCCACCTGGCACCTCTCCCCAAGCCGGGACGGATCCTGGCTGCCCCGGGAGGCGCGTGCCAGGGAGGGGAGGAGGCGAGTGGTCCCTGAGGATGCTCCTGGCTCTGGGCATCCCCAGAGGGGGGTCTTGGGGGGGGGTTACCCCCCACATCCCACTTCTGCCTGTGCTGGTAGCCCGGTGAGGAGCGGGTGGGCGGCGTGGGCAGGGAAAGGACAGCCTGTTCCCGGTGCGTCCCCCAAGGGCTGGAGCTGGGAGCGGTCCAGCAGTGCCAGTTTGCCGTGGGCTGCGGTCCCAGCCCCTCACCCAGCGGGTGACCGAGGCGGGGACAGGAGCAGCGGAGGCCGGCTGGGGAGGGGGCAGCGATAATGCCAGCGGGGGCAAACCCCAGCAGCTTCTGCTGCGCACCGAGGGGATGCTGCTCCCACGCCCTTCACCCGCCCCGGGGTCCCACGGACCTGCTGGGAGAACTGGGCTGGTTTCACTACAGCAATGAGGGAGTGTCAGACCCGCTCTCGAAGCCTGGATGATTGAAAGGGGGAAACTGAGGCACAGCGAGCAGGGCAGACGGCGGTTTCCAGGCTCAGAGGATTGGGTCCCTAAGCCATTGTCCTCACCGCCGGCTCACACCGCCTGTCGGGAAGGGAAAGCTCATAGTAGCTCGGGTCAGATCTTTTATCTGGGCAGGTTTGCTGTCCCCAGCTGGTGACGTGCTGGCACAGACACCCTCCCGGCAGCTGGGCTCCCCCATGGACCCCAACTTCCCCCAGCACCCCCAGGCAAGCGAGGAGCCCAGGGAGACGCTGCGTGATCCCCGCAGGCGAGGGCAGGGCTTGGTTTCGCAGAGATGACGCAGAGCCAGGGGGGTCTGCGACGTGCAGCCCTGAGGGGCGGTCGAGGGGCTCGCGGTGTCCCCACAGCCAGGCCAGGCTGCCCCGGTGTGCAGGGACCAGGACATCGGTTGCCTCCTGGCACAACCCCCTGCGCACACCCGCAGCACTGGGTGATGCCCCCCAGCCATGCCGCCCGGCCCCGTCAGCCCGGCTCCGTCCACAGCGGGGCTGGTGCTGCCTCCTTGCCCGGCACTGTCTGGGGCGCAGGGGACGGATAGTGGCACCACGGAGGGCACCGTGGTGCCGGCAATCCCAAGAAAGGGGGTGCCAGTGCCATGAGTCATGGTGGGCACAGGCAGCCGGAGACGGCTCTGCCTCTGCTCGGTTAGTGGTGGGATACGCTGGGTGTCACTGGGGAAACTGAGGCACAACAGGCATGCGACCCCTCCGCTCCCCAGGGAGCCACATGTCCCGGGCAGAGCACTGTGGGGGACCACCCAGCCCTCGTGGTTTTGGAGAAAGGCAGGGCACAGCCTCCACCAGTGAATTGCCGGGCCAGATCCTGCCCCAGGGCCCAGGTGGGACCCCGGGCAGGCGGGGGGCATGGGTGATCAGCGGCGCGGGGTGTGCACGTGTGCAGTCACACACGCGTGTGCAGCCAGGACCTGCCTGCCCAGCCGCGTCTTCCGGCGTGTGTGCACGCATGGTGCCAGCGCCGTATGCCCGTGCCCACGCACGTGGCTCGCCCGCTCAGAGGCAGGATGGGACCCAACGGGGCCTGGCGCCGTTTCCCAGCAGTGCACGAGGAACAGTGGGTGCTGTGCTGGGGACGGGGGGGCCCCAGGCGCTGGCTGGGGTGGGGGTGGGGGTGCCCTGTGCAGGATGGGGCAGCGGCTGCTGGGCAGGGTGGGGGGGTGTCGTGTACTGAGCTGAGACATGGCCATGCTGGGCTGAACTGGGATGGGGTACTGGGCTTTACTGGGGTGCTGCATGCCATGCTGGGGGCACCTCATACTGGCTGGGATGGGGGTGCTGTGTACCAGGCTGGACTGGGGGCACCCTGTGCTGGCTTGGCTGGAGGTGTAGTGTCACCCTGGGGTGGGGAGGGCGGGTACCCTGTGCTGGGCTGGACTGGGAGCACCCCGATGCTGGACTGGGAGCACCCCGACACTGGACTGGGAGCCCTACAGTGGCCGTGCTGACAGCAGGGACGAGGACACCTACAGCAGCTGTGATGGGGTCCCCTATACCGCTTGGCGTGCTGCATTGGGGTGCCCGTACCGGTGGGTTCCCTGGCCACGGCGCAGCTGGCGGGTGTCCCCAGGGAGGTGGCCTCCCCTCTGCCACCCCCCCGCCCCCCGGCGACCTTGACCCCGGCGTCTGGGTCCCCAGCAGCTGCAGTCACCTGACTGTCTAATTGGGAACACAGCGGCTGTAAATACTCTCTGATAAGGCCTGGCAGCCTCTCACTTTCTCTGTTAAGGTCGCTCCGTGCCCTGGTAAAGGGGGACCAGGACGGGCCAGCGGCACCAGCTGCGCCGGGGGTGGGACCCCCCCGGGGTGCTGCGGGGTGCTGGGTGCTGTGGTGGGACGGGTGCTCGGCATTGCCCCGGCCGCAGCCGGCAGCAGGCGCTTTCTGTGGGGCTGTGGCTAGCGAGGGGTTATCCGGTCTGCCGCATTGGTGGGGAAACTGAGGCAAGGAGGGACGTTAGGGCAGCCATCGCACCAATGGGACCCTGCGCTCTATGGCCAGGCCAGGCGACGGCACCGCTCGGGGTGCGCTGGGGGTCCCCACGGCCTCGCACGCTCGCTGGCCTCCTCCCTGCCTAGCGCGCTGCCTGCTCCCTCCTGCCTGCTCGCTCCCGCTCGCTCCCGCACGCTCTCCCCCTTTCACATCTCTCCCTGCAGCCAGCCCCCCCGCAGCACCCGCAGCCCCAGAGGGGCCGGGGGGGTGAGCGGGAGGAGGCTGGGGGGGATCTCGCCTGCGCGGGGGCCCCCCCAAGCCAGGCAGCTCTGGCTCCCCATAGCCCCCGCAGCCCCCCATCATCATCAGGCCGGAGCACGCGGGCTCTCGGCTCCCCCGCCTACGCGCAGCCCGTTTTGCTGGTGTCAGCACAATTTCCCAGCCGCTGCTCTGGCAACGCCGGGGAGGGGAGGCGGTGGAGGAGCCCCCCGGCCCTGCTCTCCCCACCCGGGGTCAGGGGCAGCCTGGGGGGGGGGGGCTGAGCTCCTGCCCCCCCCCCCAGACCGATGCCAAGGGCCAGCTATGCCTCTCTTCTCTTTCTTGCCCCCCATCCTTCTGCCTGGAAGACCCGCCCAGCTTTCCGTGCCCCTGGGTGCATATGGGGAAACTGAGGCATGAGCGATGCCAAGCTGGGGCGAGGTCCTGTCCCAGGCCCCCGGGCTCCGGGGAGGCTGCCATGGGGTGCAGCGGAATGCCAGACTCCTGGATGCACTGGCACTGGGAGCAGGGCGCAGGGAACCCGCCGGCACGGGCACCCCAATGCGGCATGCCAAGCGGTATAGAGGACCCCATCATGGCTGCTGTGGGGTTCCCGGTCGCTGCCGTCAGCATGGCCACCGTAGGGCTCCCAGTCCAGCCTGGGGGTGCTCCCAGTCCAGGGGTGGGCACATCACCAGCCCCCGATGCACCCCACCCTGCACCCATAGACCCCAGTACCCCTGTGGGCAGGGCGGGCTGCCAGCTTGGTGCAGGATGGGTGCAGTGCTGGGTGCAGGATGAGTGCAGGGCTGGGTGCAGGGTTGGTTGGTGGACTGGGAGCAGGGCTGGGTGCAGGACTGGGTGCAGGATGAGTGCAGGGCTGGATGAGGGCTGGGTGCAGGGTTGGTTGGTGGACTGGGAGCAGGGCTGGGTGCAGGACTGGGTGCTGGATGTGAGCAGGGCTGGGTGCAGGGCTGGGCTGTGCACACCGCAGTGGGGGAGGGGATGGCGCTGCAGCCCAGAGCTGGGTGTGCAGCGGGGGGGGGGTGCTGGGGGGGGGGGGAGCTCGGAGGTCGCTGGTGAAAGTCAAAAGCATTGCAGTAAAATGGTAATCAATCTCCCCAGTCGATGGTGCCAGGACCTTCGAAGCATTACAGCGAGATTCCTCCCAGCAGCTCCCGACGGCAGCAGCCAGTCTGGGGGGGCCGGTGCCCCCCTCCCTGCGCCCTCACCCTTGTGCCTCCATCCCTGCATCCCTATGCCGCCATCCCTACATCCTGCATCCCTGGACCCCCATCCCAGCACCCCCTATGCCTGCATCCCCATCCCAGCACGCCCCATCCCTGGATCCCTGGACCCCCATCCCCATGCCCCTGTCCCTGGACCCCCATCCTGGCACCCCCCATCTCTGGACCCTCATTCCTGGACCCGCCTCTTTGTGCCCCCAGCCCTGCATCCCCAGCCTGGTACCCCCCCATCCCTGGACCCCATCCCGGCCAGGCTCCAGGAGCCAGGGAGAGGCAGGACGGGGTCAGTGCCGGCCCCTTGCACCCTTTGGGGTGCTCTGGGGCTGGCAGGGACCCCACAGCCGACGTGCTCAGTGGGGCAGGGGGGGCAAGGCTCTGCCCTGCAGTGAGCTTCCCCTGGCAGTGCCTGGCGGCTGAGCCTGGCTGTGCCCCCCCCAGGGCCATGCGGGGTGGGAGCAGATGGGTGCCCAGGGCAAGCAGGCGGTGGGCCCCAGGGTGGCATCCCACTCCCGGCACCCCCGGCATGCTGCCGCGTGCAGCGGGCCGTGCCGCCGGCGGACAGCACCCGGGGGGAGGCAGGGACCTCCATGCTGTGCCAGCATCTGCGTCTCCCACCGCCTGGCAGCCCCTTATCTCCCCTCACCAGCCTCGCCGCTGGCTGCGGTGCAAGGCAGATGGCACCAATCTGCCGGGGAGCCCGTGCCAGGGCTCTCGGCCCGAGCTCGCCTGTCGGCCGTGCCAGGCCAACCGTGCCAAACGTCTGCGCGGTCCCTCCAGATGGCAGAGCAGGCGTTTCCCCGGGCAGCGTCTCTCCGCCAGCCCCCGCACAAATATTTATTGGCAGGGTCGCGAGGAGATTGATGGAGTGCACAATATTTGGGCTCTGCCGTTGGCGGAGCTGGGCACCGGCGGGCAGGCAGGCCGGAGAACCCCCCAGCACACAGCTAAACATGTGCAAACCCTCCTCCCGCGCCAGGTATCCCACCACTCCCCGCCAAACAGCCAGGGAGGCCGGGGTTGAGGGGCGCGAGATAGGGAGAGCCCACGATGTCCAGGAGGAGAGACCCCCCGGGAAAGGGCACAAGGGTATGAGACATCAGAGAATCAACAAGGGTGGGTTCCTGCCCCCGAGAGCTGCGTGCTGCAGAGGCGGGGTGGAAGGGGGCTCACCAGGGTCTGGTGACCCCAGCCATCCCTGTCCCCTGCGGCGTCACCGCCCAGGGGACCCGCCATCCCCGTGCCTGGCCCTGCCGTGAGCCCAGCGGCGGCGGCAGCCGGGGCGGTTTCGGCGTGCTTGGAGCTCTCTGGATCGATGTGCCGGCGACCTTGGGGAGGTCAGGGCTTCCCCGGCTCTCCTGCAGTGCGCCGAGCCGGCGGCGTGCCGGAGCCAGCCGGCTTCCCCGCAGTGCCCAGCTGGCAGGGGGCAGCCCCAGCCCTGCGTCACCAGTGAAGCGAGTTGCCCCATGCTCAGCCCCACGGCCTCAGACAGGATGAGCGGTGCCTGCCAGGGACCTGGCACGGGGTGCCACGTCCTGTGGTGCCGGGGTGGGGAGGCAAGGGGCCAGAGCGGTTCCCCGTGCTGTTCGGCGCCTGATGAATAAAAGATGAGTGAGCTCCGTCTCGCGAGCACCTGCCGTCCCCCGCCTTCGCCACCCGCCATCCCCCCGCGCTGGCAAGCGCCGTGCCCTCCCCGGGGCCACAGTTGCCATCCTGGCTGGGCGCCCGGCTCCGTGCCGCACTGGCAAGGGACAGCTGGGGCGGCAGATGCCCACGGCGCTCCCTCCCGCCGGTGGCCGTGGGCATGGAGGGGGGGAACAGACGCCACCAAGCCCCCGGCATGCCGCTGCGCCGCCGAGCCAGGCTGGCACCGGCAGCGGGGGCCTGGGGTCCCCTGCCACGCTCGCTCCCGCGCTGGGGGTTTCGGCCAGCCATGGGGAGGGCTTGAACCGTGCCGTGCCGTGGGGCTGTGCCGTGCCATGGGGCTGTGCCGTGCCGTGGGGCTGTGCCATGCCATGGGGCTGGCGTTGGTGGGGCGGCGAGATGCTGGCAGCCCCCGGCAGCTGGCCGGGGCCAGGCCCCCTGGCACGGCAGGGCAGTGGGTCCAGCGGGGCAGTGGGTCCGTCCAGGGCAGACGTGGGGCCGGGCCTGGGACCCTCCGGCTGCACCTGCAGAGCTGGGGTGTCCCCTCGTCCCCCAACTCCCTTCTCCTTCCTCCTGCCCTTCCGCCTCCTGCCTTCCCTCCCGTCTTCCTCCCGCTTTCCCTTCCCTCCCTCCCTCCTCCCTGTCAGCTCTTCCCCTCTTTCCTTATTTTTTTCTTCTTTCTTTTGTTCTTTTTCTTTCTGCTTTTTCTTTTTCTTTTTCTTCTTTTCTTTTCTCTTTTCTTTTCTTTTCTTTTCTTTTCTTTTCTTTTCTTTTCTTTTCTTTTCTTTTCTTTTCTTTTCTTTTCTTTTCTTTTCTTTTCTTTTCTTTTCTTTTCTTTTCTTTTTTCTTTTTCTTTTCTTTTTTTTATTTTTCCTTTTTCTTTTTCCTTTTTTTCTTTTTCTCTTATTGTCCTTTTTATCTTTCTCTTTTTTCTTTTTCTTTATTCTTTACCTTTTTCTTTTCCTTTTTTCTTTTTTCTTTTCTTTTGTTATTTCTTTTTATTTTCCTTTTTTCTTTTTAATTTTCTTTTCCTTTTTTCTTTTTCTTTTTCTTTTTCTTTTTCTTTTTCTTTTTCTTTTTCTTTTTCTTTTTCTTTTTCTTTTTCTTTTTTCTTCTTTTTCTTCTTCTTTTTCTTCTTCTTTTTCTTCTTTTTCTCTTTTTCTTTATCTTTTTCTTTTTCTTTTTCTTTTTTCTTTTTCTTCTTCTTTTTCTTCTTCTTTTTCTCTTTTTCTTTATTCTTGCTCTTTTCCTGTTTTTTCTTTTTCTTTTTCTTTTTCTTTTTCTTTTCCTTTTTTCTTTTTCATTTTCTTTTCCTTTTTCTTTTTCTTTTTCTTTTTCTTTTTCTTTTTCTTTTTCTTTTTCTTTTTCTTTTTCTTTTTTCTTTTTCTTCTTCTTTTTCTCCTTCTTTTTCTCTTTTTCTTTATTCTTTCTCTTTTCCTGTTTTCTTTTTTGTTTTCTTTTCCTTTTTCTTTTTCTTTTCCTTTTTTCTTTTTCATTTTCTTTTCCTTTTCCTTTTTCTTTTTCTTTTTCTTTTTCTTTTTCTTTTTCTTTTTCTTTTTCTTTTTCTTTTTCTTTTTCTTTTTCTTTTTCTTTTTCCTTCTCTTTCTTTCCCTTTCTCTCCACTTTCACTTCTTCCTTCCTTTTTTCTTTCTTTCTCCCTCCCTTCCTCCTTTCCCTTCTCTCCTTTCTCTCTCCCATCCCTCTCTCCTCCCTCCCATCCCCTCCCAGCAGCTGCACCCACGGGTGCCCCCCAGCCCAGGGCCTGGGTGCCAGCACCCCGCGGCGGTTGGGGTGTCCCAGGGGGGGTGTGAGGCTCAGCCGTCCCTTTGTCCGTCCCGCTCTCGCCCGTCCCTTTGTCCGCTGCCATCTGTCCCCGCTCGCCTCCACGGGCGCCGGCAGCCCTGGATTTGGCCCAGCGAGGCCTGGCAGTGCCGAGCGAGGGGGTGGCCGCACTGCCTGCCTGGGGGGGTTCCCCCCGGCCTCTGCCGTCTCCCCACGCCGGCCGGGGTCGGCTGAGGACAAACCCGCTCACTCCCAACGCGCCGGCGCTCGCTCGCAGGCGCCGGCCAACGTGCTCGCGCCTCCCCAGCCTCCCGCCCGGGCCAGCTGGCTGCAGCCGGCGAACGTGGCAGCGGGGTGAGTCCGTCCCCCCCCCCGCCACCTCGGGGGATGCCTCCGGCCAGGACCTCCCCGGGGGTTTTGCTCGGCTGGGGGAGGAGAAGCTGCAGCCCCCACGGCATGCGCGGGCTGGCGGAGAGCGGGCTGAGACCCAGCAAACTCGTCTCACCCCCTCATAGCACCGCAACCTTCCGGGCACGGCGGAGGGGGGGGGATGACAGGGGAGCGGGGCATTATAAAGGGCATGGCGGAGGGGTCCGGTGCCCCCGGCGCGCCGGCCGGCCTGGCTGAGCCGGGATTTACCCGGCACACATGGCATTTCTTGGGGTATTATATAAAGGAGGTTACACAAGCCGGTTTGTTCCGGGTTTTATGTAAGGGCCACCCCAGCCCGCCCGGCAGCGGGATGGGCAGAGCCACGCAGACCAGTGGGGCCACTGTGGGGTGGGGGGTGCTGGGGGTCTGACAGGGAGGGGGCCCCAAATCACTCCCCCCCCCCTTCACTCTCACCCAGCCCTAGCCCTTGCAGTGGGGGCCACTGCCCCACAGCACTCAGCCTCCCTTAGGTCTCCAGGGGTCCCCCATCCTGACCAGGCTGTTCACTCTGGGCCCTAGTGATGCACACTGTGGGGGAGGGCCAGCTGGAGGCCCTGCAGGAGCTGTGCGTTGTTGCTCCTGGGTAGGTTTTGGGGCTGCACCGCCACCGAGGGAGAGGCAGGGGGGCAGTTCCCCGGGGGACGTAAACCCGAGCCAGCCCCAGGGGAAACTGAGGCACGGAGCAGGAGCCTGCAGGCGGCGGTGCTGAGCCCTCTCCCATCTCCTGCCCCGTCACTAGCAGAGCTGGGGCGGGAGAAGGAAAGCTGCTGCCATCGCCGGGGCGGGGGCCTGGGCCACACACACCGGCGCCAACGGCTCCACCAGCCCCGATCATCCTCCAGCCTCTGCGCCTGCACCCCGCACCACTGCCGGTAACACCGTGCCCTGTTACCGTCAGCGCTCAGGCACAGAGCCAAGGCTCTCCCGCAGCTGCGCCAGCTCCGGGGGGCACCCGGCCCGCGGGGACCCACCCCCCAGGGCTGGCCCTGCTGCCCGGGGGTCGTTCCCACGCGCCGAGGCCACGGGCAGGGAGTTGCCGTGGGGCCGGCGGCACCCTGCCAGCCGGCGGGGCCGGGGTGCCGGGGATCCATAATTCAATGGGTGGCATCGGTCCAGGCTGCCAGCGCGGCTGGGAGCCCGGGCAGCCCTCGCCCCCCCCCGGGCACACACTTTGCTATTTTTAAAAGCGATTCGATCGACCTGTTTGGGCACCGAGCTCTCTCCCCCTCCACACCGGGGGGGACCCCAGCACTGAACCCCCTCCCCCATGGGCTCCCCGCAATGTGGCAGCGGGGCCCCCCCACCTCCATCCCCCATCCCGGCCCCAGGGCGGTGCGGAGGGTGCAGGGTGCCCCCCATCAGCGAGGCCGGGTGCCGTGGGCGCGTCCCCAGGATTCTTTCACCTTCCTGGTGCGGCCGAGCCATTTATTGGGTGCTGGATTTGGTCCCCCCCCAGAAACGTCCCTTGGGGGGAGCAAGGCCACAGCGGGAGCCCGGTGATCCCTTCGCCATTTTAGCGCGCGCCGGCCGGCCGCAGGCAGCCATCACATGGCGGTGAGAGCAGAGTTTGGCCCAGCCGCGCCGTGCCGGAGGAGGCAGCCAGAAATCTTCTGGCAAGCTCGCCGGGCCCAGCTGCGAGGATCGCCGACGGCTGGGGGGCCACCGAACCCACAGCCCCCGTCCTCGTGCCCGCACGCCTCCGTCCGCAGGGACACAAGGGTGCCGGGAGGGGCCAGCCCTGTGCCAAACCTCAGAGCTCGGGAAAGTCCCCGGTGCTCCTTGGGGTGCCGTGGCTGGGACTGGGGTGCTCGGGTTGGGGGGAGGCCCCCGGGGTGCTCCCCGGGAACAGAGGTGGGTGGGGTGGCGTCGGCGGTGCTGGGTCAGGGTGACGCTGGTGGGAGGGTATGGGGACACGGGGACACCGGGGGCAGCCGGTGGCCACGGTGGGTGGCCGGGGTGAGCGAGTGGCTCTGCTGGGTGCCCCGGGGGACCAGGGGCCAGGCTGGGGCGGCTTTGGGGGGGGCAAAGGGCTGCGCCAGGCGTCCTGGGGGAGCAAAGATCCACGTGGCGCATCGGGGGGTGAGGAAGGGTCCACGTGGGACATCTTGGGGCGAGCTGGGGCCATGTGGGGCATCCCGGGGGGAGCAAAGGTCCGTGTGGGCCGTCTCGGGGCGAGCAGGGGCCGTGCAGGGTGTCTCAGGGCGAGCGATGGTGGGAGGTCCCGAGGGCCGGGCGAGGGCACGGCCCGGGGGGCTTCCTCGCGGCTTAGCACCCTGCGAGCGGGCAGCTGGGTGCCATCCTGGGGGCAAGCGAGGGGCCGGGGAGCCCCGAGGTGGCAGCGGAGGGGGGCGCGGGGAGCCAGGCTGGCCTCGGGACTGTAACCGCGAGACACCGCCCCGTGCCTTGGCAGGGCTCCATTGCTAACCACTTCCAGAGCCGCTGCGAGATTTGTTGTTTTAAGAGGCGAGGAGGGGCTGTGTCCGGCTGCGTGGTGCCCGCGGGCGCGCGGGGGGTCCCTGCCGCCGCTTGCCCCCTTCTCCGGCTCGCTTGTGCCCTGCTCGCTCCCGCCGCCCGCTCCCGCACACTTGGGCACGTGGCAGCTTTCAAAATGGGGGGGAAAAAAAAAAAAAAAAGGGAAAAAAAAGAAAAATGGAGAGAAGGAGGGGGAAAAAACCCCGCGCCCGTCGCCAGGGGAATTTCTGCTCCCTAAAATGGCTGCCTGGAGGAAGCCAAGCGCGCGGGCAAGCGCGCGGGCACGGGGCTGGCTGGTGGCGGGATGCAGCGTTGGGGCGGGATGCCACGGGGCCGCCGGCGTGAAAAGGGCTGCCAGGCCGGTGCGGGGAAAGGGTGGGGAGGAACGCTGGCAATTGGGGAGGGAGACAAAATGGCTGCGTTCGGCGTCGACAGTCAAGTGGCCCCCGGGGGTGGCGCGGGCGGTGCATGGGGGGTGTCGGGGTGGGGGGCGGTGCGGCCCCTCTGCCCACATGGCTTGGCCTGGCCACCAAAAATAACCGGCCCAGGAGGTGCGTGTGAGCAAGGGACCTGGGGGGAGCACGGGGCAGGGGGGGAGAAAAAGGGGGAGAAAAAAAGGAAAGAAAGGGAAAAAAACCCAAGCCGCGGCAGGCGGGCTGGCAGCAGCGGCCGCTCTGTTTTGATGGTGGTGTTTGGATCGTCGCAGCCCTTTCCCGGCATCAGCCAAAGCTGCGAAGGAGAACGCCGAAGGCCAAGGGGTGGGAGGAGGAGGAGGAGGATGGAGAGGTGGGAGGAAGGATGAGGAGAGGGGCAAATACATGGCGAAAGTTGTGGAAGGGCTTTGGGAGCAGCCGGGTGAGGGGTGCGCGGCCGAGCCTGTGCCGGGGAGGAAGGATGTTCCCGAGTGTGGCTCAGGTCCCGGTGGGGCGCGGGGAGCCAAAGGGTTCGCCAGCCATGCCGTGCCGTGCCGTGCCGTGCCGTGCCGTGCCGTGCCGTGCCATGCCAGGCTGTGCCGGTGTCGCTGAGCTCAGCGTCTGAGCCGGGCTATTTTTAGCTAAGATGGAGTGGGGACAGTGGGGGCTTCGGGGGTCAGAGCGGGTGCTGCCTTGGGGCCCTGCTGCCCTCCGGGGAGCTTGGGGGAGGCAGGATGAGGTGCCGTGGGGCGGCGAGGGCGATGCCTGGCTGCGGTGACACTGCCTGGTGGGGCAGGGATGGGTCACGGCAGCGGCTGGAGAGAGGAGAGGAGGCAGGGAGGCAGGAGCAGGGCCAGGCGGCCGTCACCCTGCCTCAGGGCAGGTCGAGCGCCATGGATTTCCCTCCTGTGGGGAGCAGTGCCTGTATCCTGCATGCCAGCATGGGGGTGTCCCCGTTCCCATCACCAGCGGGGGGGACCGCAGGGAGGGACACTCGGCAGCTCTTCCCCTGTGGCTGGGGATGTGCCAGCTCCGTCATCGTCCTCCTGTGGGGTGGGAGCCGCTGGCCAGACCGTGCCTCAGTTTCCCCCACCAGCACAGCGGCGAGGGAGGCTGCCGGGGCGGTTAGCCGGCAGGTATCCCCGGCTTGTACCGGCGTGGGGTGGCTCATTGGGGTGGTTTTTTGCTCTTGCAGATGCGGAGCAGAGCAGCAGCCCCCGGACGGGCATCGGCTCTGACCAGGAGGACAGCAAACCCATCACGCTGGGTGAGTGGGACGGGCAGGGCTCGGGCACGGGGTCAAGGGACACCCGAACCTGTCCCTAGGGTCCCTGCGGTGGAGTCAGCCCCCTCGACAGGCGGTCGTGCCCTCCGCGCAGGCAGATCCTGCCAGCTGCTCCAGTGCCCCCCAGCCCCAGCCAGCCACTGCCTGGCACCTGCAATGAGCTGGGCATGGCCTCAGCATCATCCCACGGCCGGCAGAGCCCCACGGGGGCCACATCCCTTGTGGACAGCAACTGCCATGGGGGTCCCACAGTGAGGGTGCAGCCCCCAGCCCTGCCGGCACTCTCAGCTGCAGGGAAACTGAGGCAGGGAGCACTTCCCGGGGTGTCCGCAGCAGAGGGGACTGGCTGGGGTGGTTCCTTGCTGGGAGAGGGAAGTGGAGCGAAGCCGGCTGAGGAAGGGGAGCGGGTAGCGTTACGGGGGATTTGGGGATGTTGGGGTGCCCTTGAGCATCACCACAATACAGTGCAGGGCAGGAGGGGTGGTCCTGCCCCCCCCCAGCGCTCCCTCCTCTCTCCCGCGCAGATTCAACAGACTTCCAGGAAAGCTTCGTCACCTCGGGGGTGTTCAGCGTCACCGAGCTCATCCAGGTGTCCCGAAGTGAGTGCCACCACGATGCCACCACCCTCCCTGGCTGCCCGGGCACAGCAGCATCCCGACAGCTCCCCCATCCCGCGGGCTGGGGCTCCCCTCCCTGCCGGGTGGGGGGCAACGCTGGGCCCCCGCTGATCCCTCTCTCTCCCCGTAGCGCCGGTGGTGACAGGCACGGGGCCAAACTTCTCCCTGGGGGAGCTGCAGGGCCACCTGGCCTACGACCTGAACCCCTCCAGCACCGGCATGAGGAGGACGCTGCCCAGCACCTCCTCCAGCGGGTACGTGCTGCCGGGGCTGTGCCGGGGCGATGCCGGGGCGATGCTGGGGCTGTGCCGGGGCGATGCCAGGGCGATGCCGGGACCAGCCTGAGCACGGCCGCGGGCTGCTGGCCATCTCGCCATGGGGGGAGGCGGGGGGGGCAGGCCGGATCCTGCGGCGGGCTGGCGCTGATCCCTTCCCTGCCCCCCAGGAGCAAACGGCACAAGTCGGGGTCCATGGAGGACGACATCGACACCAGCCCGGGGGGCGAGTACTACACCTCCTCCAACTCCCCCACCAGCAGCAGCCGCAACTGGACAGAAGACATGGAAGGGGGTAGGTGCCTCCCTATAGGGGCCTCCCTGTAGGTGCCCTCCTGCTGCTATAGGGCCCCCCCAGCAGCTCACCCCTTCTCTACGGGCACCACTGTCAGACCTCGCTGTGAAAGCCCGGGCGCTCTGTATGTGCCGTGGTGTTGCTATAGGGCTCTCAGGCCAAAGCACGAGCTGGCTATAGGTGCTGTGGTGTTGCTATAGGGCCCCCCAGCAAGTCATTGCTTCTCTATGGGGGCTGTGGTGTTGCTATAGAACCCCCATTTAGGCACAGGCTCTCTATAGGTGCCATGGTGCTGCTATAGGACCCCCCCTTTAAACACAGGCTCTCTATAGGTGCCGTGGTGCTGCTATAGGACCCCCCCCCTTTAAACACAGACTCTCTATAGGTGCCGTGGTGCTGCTATAGGACCCCCCCTTTAAACACAGGCTCTCTATAGGTGCCATGGTGCTGCTATAGGACCCCCCCCTTTAAACACAGGCTCTCTATAGGTGCCATGGTGCTGCTATAGGACCCCCCCCTTTAAACACAGGCTCTCTATATGTGCCGTGGTGTTGCTATAGGGCCCCCTGATTTAGGCACAGGCTCTCCATAGGTGTCCAGCTGTTGCTATAGCCCCCCCATTTAGGCACAGGCTCTCCATAGGTGTCCAGCCGTTGCTATAGCCCCCCCATTTAGGCACAGGCTCTCTATAGGTGCCGTGGTGTTGCTATAGGACCCCCCTGCCTGGGCACAGGCTCTCTATAGGTGCCGTGGTGCTGCTATAGGACCCCCCCTTTAAACACAGGCTCTGTATAGGTGCCATGGTGCTGCTATAGGGCCCCCCCTTTAAACACAGGCTCTCTATAGGTGCCATGGTGCTGCTATAGGACCCCCCCCTTTAAACACAGGCTCTCTATAGGTGCCATGGTGCTGCTATAGGGCCCCCCCTTTAAACACAGGCTCTCTATAGGTGCCATGGTGCTGCTATAGGACCCCCCCCTTTAAACACAGGCTCTCTATAGGTGCCATGGTGCTGCTATAGGGCCCCCCCTTTAAACACAGGCTCTCTATAGGTGCCATGGTGCTGCTATAGGACCCCCCCCTTTAAACACAGGCTCTCTATAGGTGCCATGGTGCTGCTATAGGACCCCCCCTTTAAACACAGGCTCTCTATAGGTGCCATGGTGTTGCTATAGGACCCCCCCTTTAAACACAGGCTCTCTATAGGTGCCATGGTGTTGCTATAGGGCCCCCTGATTTAGGCACAGGCTCTCCATAGGTGTCCAGCTGTTGCTATAGCCCCCCCATTTAGGCACAGGCTCTCTATAGGTGCCGTGGTGTTGCTATAGGACCCCCCTGCCTGGGCACAGGCTCTCTATAGGTGCCATGGTGCTGCTATAGGACCCCCCCTTTAAACACAGGCTCTCTATAGGTGCCATGGTGTTGCTATAGGGCCCCCTGATTTAGGCACAGGCTCTCCATAGGTGTCCAGCTGTTGCTATAGCCCCCCCATTTAGGCACAGGCTCTCTATAGGTGCCGTGGTGCTGCTATAGGACCCCCCCTTTAAACACAGGCTCTCTATAGGTGCCATGGTGCTGCTATAGGACCCCCCCTTTAAACACAGGCTCTCTATAGGTGCCATGGTGCTGCTATAGGACCCCCCCTTTAAACACAGGCTCTCTATAGGTGCCATGGTGCTGCTATAGGACCCCCCTGCCTGGGCACAGGCTCTCTATAGGTGCCATGGTGCTGCTATAGGACCCCCCCTTTAAACACAGTCTCTGTATAGGTGCCGTGGTGCTGCTATAGGACCCCCCCCTTTAAACACAGGCTCTCTATAGGTGCCATGGTGCTGCTATAGGACCCCCCCTTTAAACACAGGCTCTCTATATGTGCCGTGGTGTTGCTATAGGGCCCCCTGATTTAGGCACAGGCTCTCCATAGGTGTCCAGCTGTTGCTATAGCCCCCCCATTTAGGCACAGTCTCTGTATAGGTGCCGTGGTGCTGCTATAGGACCCCCCCCTTTAAACACAGGCTCTCTATAGGTGCCATGGTGCTGCTATAGGACCCCCCCTTTAAACACAGGCTCTCTATAGGTGCCATGGTGCTGCTATAGGACCCCCCCCTTTAAACACAGGCTCTCTGTAGGTGCCAAGGTGCTGCTATAGGACCCCCCTGCCTGGGCACAGGCTCTCTATAGGTGCCATGGTGTTGCTATAGGACCCCCCCTTTAAACACAGGCTCTCTATAGGTGCCATGGTGTTGCTATAGGACCCCCCCTTTAAACACAGGCTCTCTATATGTGCCATGGTGTTGCTATAGGGCCCCCTGATTTAGGCACAGGCTCTCCATAGGTGTCCAGCTGTTGCTATAGCCCCCCCATTTAGGCACAGGCTCTCTATAGGTGCCGTGGTGTTGCTATAGGACCCCCCTGCCTGGGCACAGGCTCTCTATAGGTGCCGTGGTGCTGCTATAGGACCCCCCCCTTTAAACACAGGCTCTCTATAGGTGCCATGGTGCTGCTATAGGGCCCCCCCCTTTAAACACAGGCTCTCTATATGTGCCATGGTGCTGCTATAGGACCCCCCCTTTAAACACAGGCTCTCTATAGGTGCCATGGTGCTGCTATAGGACCCCCCCTTTAAACACAGGCTCTCTATAGGTGCCATGGTGCTGCTATAGGACCCCCCCCTTTAAACACAGGCTCTCTATAGGTGCCATGGTGCTGCTATAGGACCCCCCCCTTTAAACACAGGCTCTCTATAGGTGCCATGGTGCTGCTATAGGACCCCCCCTTTAAACACAGGCTCTCTATAGGTGCCGTGGTGTTGCTATAGGGCCCCCTGATTTAGGCACAGGCTCTCCATAGGTGTCCAGCTGTTGCTATAGCCCCCCCATTTAGGCACAGGCTCTCTATAGGTGCCATGGTGCTGCTATAGGACCCCCCCTTTAAACACAGTCTCTGTATAGGTGCCATGGTGCTGCTATAGGGCCCCCCCCTTTAAACACAGGCTCTCTATAGGTGCCATGGTGCTGCTATAGGACCCCCCCCTTTAAACACAGGCTCTCTATAGGTGCCGTGGTGCTGCTATAGGGCCCCCTGATTTAGGCACAGGCTCTCCATAGGTGTCCAGCCGTTGCTATAGCCCCCCCATTTAGGCACAGGCTCTCTCTATAGGTACTCTCTATAGGGTCAGCCCAGCGCCCCAGCCCCACGCTGGCCTCTCCCAGCCCTACGGCGGCTGCTGGCGCTACGGACAGCTTGCTTTCTTGCTTGGTGTTTTTTTTCCCTTTCCTGTCTAGACAGCCCCAATTAGCTGTTCATTAAGAAAAGGGGGGGCTGGGCTAATTAAAGCGATGCTTCGGGGCTGGCACAGCGGCTCCCACGCCCCGGGGCGCCTTCGCAGGGCTGCAGGCGAAGGAGCCGCTTGTCTTTCTCCCCCCTTGGCTCTTATCCTGCCTTCCCGCGCCCCCAGCAGTGGGGCAGGATCCGGCCCGGCCCCCCAAGTCCTGCCAGAGCCTGGGGGGTGCCCAGCCAGGGGGGCTGGAGGCACCGATCCCGTTGGAAGGAGGCTTTGGGAATGCAAGTCCTGCCCCAGGACGGTGCCCCATAAGTGCCAGGGACTGTGCCCCATCCCGCCCCACCGCAGGCCCCATGGGGCTGGTGCTGTGAGGGGGCCGGTGGGAGGGCAGGAGGGTCCCGGGGAGAGATGGAACCCCCTCCCCAAAGCGTTGCACGCGGGTGTGCGGGCGGGCGTGGCGGGAGGGGGCCATGCAGGGGTGTCCCTGTCCCCCGCTGGTGGCCTGATCTGCGGCGGGGGGGTCATGGCAATCCCGTACGGGATGTTCTGCGAAATCCTCCTAACGCCCGGCTGAGAAGGGGCTAAACCCATTACCGCGCCTGGGCCAAATGGTCAGAGCTAAAGCCACGACGGCGGGGGATTAACGCGCCCGCCGCCCCCTCCCGCTCGGCCCTGCGCCCCGGGGTGGCCCTCGGGGACCCGGGTGTCCCACGCTGCGTGGCAGGTCCTGGGGGCCAGGGCTGCAGGTCCCTGGAGGGGTGTCCCCCCCCTGGGCTGGCACCTTTCTGCCCCCCCCGGGAGCTCCTTGTGCTGGCAGGATGTGGCCCCCAGCCCCAGGGTGCCAGGGGAGGTGGGTGCCCAGTGGGGGGCTACAGGGGCACCTGTGGGGGCACCCACTTCTGCACCCAGGGTGGGCACACACACCCCCCCTCCAGAGCTGTGTGCACCTGCATGCACATACATGTGCATTTGCATGGCCAGTTGTGCACACAGGCACACACGCGTGCTCCGGCTGATGCCTGTGCATGAACACACACCTGCACACACGTGTGCATGTACACACACTCACACAGGTGCACACGGTCATGCTGCTACACACACATGCACGTGTACACATGCATGCACATGCACGCACGCAGGTGTGTGCATACTCACGCACACCCATATGCTGATGCACACACACGTGTGCATGTGCACACCTGCAGTACAGCCCTAGAGATGCCCACACACGTGCACACCCTCCTGCACACGCACAGACATGTGTGTGCACACACACGCTCACACCCACGCACCCTCCCCGTGCCCAGCCTGTCCCCAGGGTGCCCCTCGCCCCAGGAATGAGCACCCCAACCCTGGGCCAGGCTGGCAGCAGCCCCAGGGCTTCGGGGTCCCGCAGCGGGTGCCGGGGCGTGACGCTGCGCCCCGCTTTCCCCAGGCATCTCCCCCACCGTGAAGAAGACGGAGATGGACAAGTCCCCCTTCAACAGCCCATCACCCCAGGACTCCTCGCCCCGGCTGAGCAGCTTCACGCAGCACCACCGTCCTGTCATCGCGGTGCACAGCGGTGAGTGTCCTGGTGGGGAAACTGAGGCAGGGAACGAGTGGGCGAGCGGGCAGGGGGCTGGGGCAGCGGCTAGCTCGCAGTGACACTGGGGGGTCCCCCCTTCCGCTCTCGCCCGCAGGTATTGCTCGAAGCCCACACCCGTCGTCTGCGCTGCATTTCCCCACCACCTCCATCCTCCCCCAGACGGCCTCCACCTACTTCCCCCACACGGCCATTCGGTACCCGCCTCATCTCAACCCGCAGGACCCGCTGAAAGATCTCGTCTCGCTGGCCTGCGACCCGTCCAACCAGCAGCCCGGACCGGTAAGGATGTGGCCCCATCCCTGCATCCCATCACCGACTTCGCCGTGGGGCGCCAGCGGCTGCTGCCGGATGGGCTGCCAGAGGGGCATCCCCTGGATTGTCTGCCACCACCGCCGTCACCGCCACCACCGCCGCCGCATGTGGGGGATCGGGGTGCTCCGGTGGCACTCGAGTGCCGGCACCCAGCCCGGTAGGGTGTTCCTACCGCTGCGGTTGGGGCTGAGTGACTCTGGCCGGTGCCTTGCGTTGGTTCGGGAGCGCCGCTGCGCCTGGTCGGTGTTGGCACCTCGTTTCTCCGGTGATGGAGGTGCCATCCCCCGGCTCAGCACGGGGCGCCGCCTCGTAGGGGAGACAGGGTGGTAGTTGCCGGGGCTGAGCCGTCAGCCGGGGCTGGCGGTGTCTGATGGGAGCGGGGTGTCCGGCAGGGGTTGTGTGACCGTCACCGAAGAGCCACTGTCCGCCAGCGTGTCTGGGAGAGTGACGGGCTCTACCTGCCCCGTCCGCCCGTGCAGCTGGCTGGTGACCCATCAGCCCCACCACTGCGCCGTGTCCCCCAGCGTCCCCACGGGACAGCATCCCCACGGGGGTGGCAGGGCCATGTCATGCCGCTGTGTGCCTTCCCTCGCCCCAGCACCCCACACACCCAGCACCCTGCACACACAGCACCCCTTGTACCCAGCAACCTGCACACCCAGCACCCGCAGCACCCCGCACACCCAGTACCCAGTGAACACAGCACCCTGCAAACCCAGCACCCCACACACCCAGCACCCAGTGCGTGCAGCACCTTGCACAACAATCACCCTGTGCACCCAGCACCCCACGCACCCACACCCCCAGGCTCCCTTTGTGCCCGAAGCTGGGGGCCGGGGGTGGCCCCGTTCCCGCTCCCGTGCCCCATGTCCCTGCTCTGCCCCCCCAGATGCAGAGGGTCTCAAGGAGCCCCTCTGAGCTCTGCCCAGCACCCGCCTGCTGCCCCTCGCCGGCGAGGCCTGATGCCAGGGTAATGGGCACGGCCGCTCTTCCCCCACGCAGCGGCTCAGTGCCGGGCTGGCAGAGGCTGGATTTGGAGCAGCCCCCCGCCAGGTCGGGTGCGGAGAGCTGGTACAGGAGCCTTTGAAGTCCGGGGCCGCGCCACCGCCGTGGGGTGCCCCTTCACCGCAGGTGAGCACTTCAAAGGCCTCCCGCCGCCGCGGAGAGGGGGGCACAGCGCCCCGGCTCCGGCATGCGCCGCCACGGGGCATGGCCCACCCCGAACCCTCTTGCACCGCCGTGATTTTCCCTGTTGCCGGCGCCGACTGTTCAGGGCTGCTCTGAGACCCAACAAACTCGTGTCAGCGGTGAGGGATGCTCCATGCCGGGCGGCACCGGGGGCTCACCGGGCCGGCTTTGCCGGTGCTGCGCGTGCTTCCTAATGGCTTGTGCTGTTTGTTTTTCTGTCTGTGTTGTGTCCCCAGTTAAATGGAAGTGGTCAAGTGAAAGTGCCCAGCCACTACCTGCCCACGCAGATGCTGGCGCCGCCACCTCCCCCCGGCATGCCCCGCTTGGCCGTCTCTCCTGACACCAAATCCACCACGACAACTACCGAGGGAGGGACAACCTCACCGACATCACCCAGTAAGCACCCCGCGGCACCCACCCCTCTCCCCGGCCCGGCCAGCCCCCTCCTCTCGCAGCCCCCCCAGGTTCCCCCCCGTCTCGGTGCTGCTGGGGGGATGTTGGTAGAGGTGGCCTCCCCGCAGCCGGGGAGAGGACGGCAGCCGGCACACGATGAGTTTGCTGGGTCTCAGGCAGGTCAGAGCGGGCAGGGTTTGGGCAGGCAGCTGTTGCGTCCCCCAAGGCGGGGGGTCCTGCGCTGGTCCCAGGGACCAGCCCAAGCCCTGCGTCCCTCTGAGACGGCCGGGGGGAGCGGTAGCGGAGCCACGGTGGGGCTCCCCCAAGCCAGTGTCCTGCCCAAACCCCACCGGCGCAGGCTGGGCTTGTGGGAGAGGCTGTTGCCGCTCCGTGCCTCAGTTTCCCCACTGGCTGGCGGCGGCGGTGCTGTCGGTGATGCGGGGACCAACCGGCATGGGTGTGGCGCTGGGGCTGGGGGCAGCGTGCCTGGCTGCGCCGCAAGGGGCTGCCGTCCTCTTGCTGCCACGGGGGCCCCCGGCGCTGGGCACCCCGATCTGGTCAGGGGCTGTGAAGCGACACGGGTGCAAGGACTGCGTGCAGGCGCCCCGGAGCCCTTGGCGGGAGGCGCCTGGGGGGCCTTTGTTAGCAGCGGTGGCTGACAAGCTCGCCCCCCCCCCGCTCCGCTCCACCTCGGGGGGCTTTAGCGCCTTGGCCAGGAGGATTTGGGGGCACCGGGCCCGGGGTTGCAGAGGGGAGACGCTGGTGTCGCCCCCCCAGGCTGGCATCGGGGCTTGTGCCACAGCGGTGGGACGCCGTGCCTTTGCCACGCTCTGCGAGGGGATTGTCCCTGTCCCCGTCCCACTGTATTCACGGGACACCTCCTGGTACCCGGAGAGGCTGCCATGTCCCCACAAGGTCGAGCCCTGCCCCGGGGGCACTGTCCCCGGGGGACAGGCCACTGCTGGGTGCCACCACCCATCTGACGGGTGTCGAGGTTATGTGGCGTGAAGAACTCCAAGCCTGGCCAACCTGGAGGGGAGAGCTCGGGGTGATGTGACCCCGCCGGTGACAGGGCCATGGCCACAGGGAGGGACCGGGCAGTGCCAGTCCCCCCCGGGCTCGGGGAAGGATGCGCGCAGGGGACGCTGGCTGTCCCCAAGGGGCACAGACACCATCTGGCTCTGAGCCCCCCGTGCCCCCCAGCAGCACCCTGCCTCCGACAGGGCTGAGCCCAGGGGCTCAGCGGGGCTGGGGGTCCCACTGCTGGACCCCCAGCTGGGGGGTGGAGGTGACAGCGGGGGGACGTGGCTGAGTGGAGCTGGTGGCTCCCGTCGCGCTCACCCCACAGCCGCTCTGCTCGGGAAGCCACAGCGCCGGCACGGCAGGGGAGCACCCGTCTGCGCCTGCACCCCGGGGGTGTCTCGCCCCCCACCCCAGCCTGTCGTCACCCCAAAGCCACCCCTCCAGCAGGGCACAGGCAACGGGTGACACCGCCCTGGACGCAGCATCCCTGGCCTCCGCTCGCCTGCTGCCGGGGCGCAGCCAGGGACGTCGCCCAGCCGCCAGCTCCAGGTGCCCGGGACGCCCGTCCCAGCAGTGCCAGGGAGCGGGCCGGGCTTGGCCCCGGGGGGGACGATGGCAGTGCCACCGGCAGCCCCGTTAACGAGCTCTCGTTTGTTCCCCAGCCTACTCTGCACCAGGCACGCCCCCTGCGAACCGTTCCTTCGTGGGATTAGGACCAAGGGATCCTGGGAGTATCTATCAGGCACAGGTGAGAGCGGGGATGCTGCTGGGGGGACCCTCCTGCCCTCGCCCCGGGCACCGCCGCCGTGGCATCGCCGTGGGCATCGCCGCCGTGGGCATGGCCGTTGCGGGCATCGCCGTCGTGGGTATCGCTGCCATGGCGTTGCTGATATGGGCATCCCCACCTTTGCATCACTGCCGTGGTATTGCCACCGTGGGCATTGCCACAATGGGCATCACCACCGTGGCATCACTGCCATGGGCATCGCCTCCGTGGGCATGGCCGTCATGGGTATCTCTGCCACGGCATTGCTGCAGTGGCGTCACTGCCATGGGTATTGCTCCCGTGGGCATCGCCACTGCGGGCATTGCCACTATGGCATCATCACCATGGGCATTGCCACCGTGGGCATCGCCGCTGTGGGCATAACTGCCATGGGCATCACCGCCATGGGCATTGCCGCTGTGGGCATTGCTGCCATGGGCATAGCCACCATGGGCATCACCGCCATGGCATCGCTGCCCTGGCGTTGCCACTGCGGGCATTGCTGCTGTGGACATCACTGCCTTGACATTGCCACTGTGGGCGTTGCCATCATGGACATTGCTGCTATGGCATCCCCACCATGGGCATCGCCACCCGCCGCCCTGTGCCGGGGCCTCGGATGCTGCTGGTGGCTCAGGGCCACCAAGGGTCCCCCAGGGCAGAGGGAGGTCACTGCTGTGCCCACACCTGGCACCTTGCCCTCCTCTCGCCAGGCTCTGGCTGTGCCCCACCTGGCACCACGGCACAGCAAGGCTGCCCAGGTGCCCACAGCATCCCCGAATGAAGGGCACCGGGGCCGTGTGCCCCCTCTCCAGGTGGGCATGGGCCCCCTGCTCTCGCCCGACTGCGCCCGCTGGCTGCGCCAGCCGCAGCAGGATGTAGCGTGCGCCTTTCCGGGGGCTTTTCATTAGTCCTGGGGTTTTTTTAACTGGTAGTTCGTGAGCCGATGCCAGCGCCGTGG
Organism: Gavia stellata; assembly: GCF_030936135.1. NCBI lineage: Eukaryota > Metazoa > Chordata > Aves > Gaviiformes > Gaviidae > Gavia > Gavia stellata. Next base: position 5,631,790 of record NC_082625.1, read on the forward strand.
GCAGTGCCGCGGGGCCAGGGCAGGAGGGCCAGCACCTTGCCTCACTTGTGATACGAGTTGGCCGGCCTCAGCGGTCCCAGCAGGGGCAGCTTTGGGAGGCTGCAGCCCTGCCCGGCGGGTGACGCCAGTGCCGGGGCAGTGGGATGGGTGTATGGATGGCGCCGTGCCGGGGGGCAACCCGGGGTGCTGCACCCGCTGAGGGCCAGTACTCAGGGCACTGAGCTGTGCCGTGGGGCACCCAGATGTGCTGTGCTGTGGCAGGGTGCAAGCACCTGGGGGCCGGGAGCTGTGCCATGGGGCACCCAAGGGTGCTGTGCTGTGCCAGGGTGTGAGCACTCAGGGACCGTGAGCTGGGACACTGGGACACCCAAGGGTGCTGTGCTGTAGCAGGGGGCAAACACTGAGGACCCGGCTCTGACCACAGCCCCCTGCCCTGCCTCAGTTTCCCCAATCCTACCCATGGGCAGAGCACAGTGGGGTGGGCACCCTGAGGCCTTTGGGTCGCTAAAGAGGAGACATGGGGCAGCGGCTGGAGCACCCCGGGTGAGCAGGGTGCCAGGATGCCTGCACCCCCCAGCTCCCGGGGGTCACGGCTGCTCACAGCCCCGGGACCCCAGGGTCCCTGTCCCTCTGCGCGTGTGTCCGGTCACGGTCCGGGGGCCTCCCCAGGGCTCAAGGGTGCTCTGCGTGGGGAGACTGAGGCACGGGGGAAACAAAGTGGTGTCCCGCGTCCCCGGGAGGGGTAGCTGAGACCTGCTGCTCTCGGGTCATGTGTGGCGGGGTTGGGAAGGGTTAAGGGAAGCGGCGGCCCCGAGCTGTCTCGTTGCCAACGGAAACCAGACATGAGGTAATCCGGGATGAACTTGAACTTGGGGCTTGGGGGGGGGGGGGAAGACAATGGGAGGGTGGCAGGCAGCCACCCCATGGGGTCCCCAGACCTGCCACCCCCCTACCCGTCCCCAAGCGGGAGTGTTCCCTGGGGAGCGTCGCCTTCACCGTGGAGGTGCAGAGGCACCGGCCACCAAGGGGGACATGGGCAGCCCCGGCGCAGAGGACTGACAAACTCAGTGCAGGAATGGGGACGCCAGCCCCATGCAAGGCAGCAAGGCGAGCCGAGCAGGGTGACGGTGTGGAGACGGCTGTCTCGGGGTGGGGGGGGGACACGCCGGGGGAATGGAGCGGCTCCGTGGCGCAGAGCACTAACGCCAGCCTCTCTCTTCTCTCCCGGCAGTCCTGGTACCTGGGATAACCGCCGCCGTGCCGCCCCTTCGCCTCCCTTCTCCTCTGCTTTAGGCACCCCCAGAGGAACATCCCCGTCCCCGAGCACCAGGCCCAGCCTTGCGGTGACGACGGAGAGCGCGGACTCACGACGATGACGACGACGACGACAAGCAAAACCCACACCCGAAGGAAAGAGCGAGGGAAAGGAAGAAGGAAAAGGGTCAAACTTTTTTAAAAAGGAAAAAAAAAATACAAACAAAACAACAACCCATCCGAGGAGGACCGCCCCCCCCGCCCCGGCAATGCGCCAGAAAACAAAGAAACAGAAAAAAAAAGAAAAAAAACACTATTATTTGCCCTGTCGGCCGGCGCCGCGCCGAGACCTGACACAACTCGTGCCAGCGATGCCTCCCAGAGCGGCAGCGGGGCTGTGGCGCCAGAGCCCTGCCGGCCGCTCGCCAGAGGGTTGGATATGCAAACGGCTCTTGACTCTCTCATTCTTGCCGCTATGTGAGTAAAAAAGATCAACCCCCCTCCCCGCCGTTCCCCCCTCCCCGGCCCGACACAGACTCTCGGGGGGCCCCGGGGCCGGGGTGGGGTGCAGCGGGGTGGGGGGACGCCTGCTGTCGCCGGTTCCCAACGGATGCGGCCGCGCTCTCGCCGTTGGGGCGATGTGATGTTCCGTGCCGGTGAAATCGCCTCGGGGATGGCCGACTCCGTGCTGCGGTGACGTGGTGATATGGTGGCACAGTGATGCGGTGACGCGGTGACAAGGTGGCACTGTGGCCGGTTTGGCTTGGCACGAGTGGGTGTCACAGGAGGAGGGGGCTCGGGGCCACCGAGGGTGCAATGGGCATGGCTGGAGACGGTCGTGGCGGCGGTGGCACCCCGATTACCGCGGGGACACGGCGTGGGGACGCTCCCACCACGGCCCCAGCGGGACCTGGGCTGCCACCGTCGGGCCAGGGCACCGGTCACCGTCTCTCTGCAATGCCTTCCTCGCCCCGCAGCGTGCACCGGCCCCGGCTCCACGTGTCCCCACGTGTGTCCCTGTGTCCCCCTGCGTGTCCCAGCGCCGGGGCGGGGGTGGTGACGGAGCGTGCGTCCGTGTGTCTGAGCTATGCATTCCTGTGGACAGGTACCAGGTGGATGGCGAGGAGAGGGTGCGCTCGTGTTGCACATTTTGTAGGAAATGCACTTTTAAGAGGGAATCGTCAAAAAAAGAAAAAGAAAAAGAAGAAAAGAAAAAAAAAACTCACAAAAAAGGAGGAGGAGGAGGAGGAGGAGGAGGAGGAAGACGGAGCCCCCGGCACAGGCTTGCTGGGATGGCTGGTTTGGGGTTTTTTGGGTGTTTTTTTTTTTTTTTTAATACAAAAGGATGGAGAAAAGGAGCCCGAGCGAGGGCGAGGGCAGAGCCAGCCCCACGGAGCCCCCGGCCCCGCGTCAAGTGCCTGAACTGCGGCGGGGAGGGGTCCCGGGACCCCCGGAGGAGCCCCCGGCCGGGGGCAGCGCTGGAGGACGCGCCCAGCCGTCCCCGTCCCACGCGATGGCGGCGTGGCCGGGAAGGGGACGCAAGGACGTGGCAGTGCCTTAGAGCAGAGGGACCCACGCAGCGGCCGAGGCGAGGAGGAGGAGGAAGATGACGAAGGCACCCGGCGTCTCCAGCGAGATGGTGGCGGCTGTGGAGGGGCCTGGTCCCAGGCGTGTCCCCAAAGGCACCCCAGGGAGCCCACACCCCAGGGGACACCCCATGGGTGATGATGGAGAGAAGCCACCGTGGGATGTCCGGGAGTAGGGGACGTCACCGAGGTCACCGCCGCCACCCACCTGGCCCCCTCCCCTGGCACCCAGAGCTGCCCCCGTGGACCACCGGCATCGTATCCCCCATCCCACCGGCCCCCCGCTTCCCACCCCACCCCGGGACGGCACAGCGAGGCCGGATCCTGCCCGCCCGCAGCGCGGCACCGGGGAAAGGGCTGACGCAGGAAATCCCGGGAGACAGAAAAATAATCAAAAAGGAGAAGAAAAGGAGAAAAACCCACAAAAAAAAAAGGAAAAAAAAAAAAACAACCAAACCAAACAAAACGGAACAAAAAAAGCGCTTGGCGGAGAGGGAAACCTGTTTTTTTTTTTAAAGATCTGAGAAAAGAAACACATGAAAAAAAGAAAAAGACAAAAAAAAAAAAAAAAAAAGACAAATAAACTGCATGGTGCTTTAACAGGATCTGGTGACCTGGCTCAACCCAGCCGCGGATGGCTGATGCTGTGCATGGCAGACTGTATTAACCGGCTCTACCTTTCCCTTCAGCAAAAGAGAAAAAAAAAAAAAGAGGAAAAAAAAAACAAAAAAAAAAATCTGTATAAAAGACAAAAAAAAAGCCGTAAAAAAAAAAAAAACACAAGAAAAAAAAAAAAATCCATGTTTTCCTGATTTGCACGAAATTTTATACCACATGATGTGCCTTGCCTTCGAAGACTAAGTATTACCGGACCCGATATCAGTGCGAGGGAGTCGCTGCATGCCCGGGGCTCCCGGGGGGCCGGGGGGGCCGGGGGCGGCCGCCCCCCCCTCGCCTCCTGCATGGCTTCTTCTCGGCCGGAAAAGTCCCTTTTCTCTCTATTCTTCTTATTTTTTTAACCAATTTTCCCCCCCCTCAGAAACGTCTTCCAGTTGGTAATAACCGATGCATCCTCTGCGCCAACACACCGGAATATGCAATAGCCGCTCGGCTGCGCCGGCGAGGGGGGGCCGGGGGGGGCCGGCCACCCCTTTGCTTTGCCTCTCTTTTTTTTTTTTTTGGGGGGGGGGGTGTCCATCCCTTTTGGGGGTTTTTTATTTTCTTTTTCTGCTTACAGCAACCAAAGGCAGCAAGGCGGGAGGCGGTAGGGACTCCCCCCCACACCCCCCCAGGTCAGAGCCCCCCCATAGCGGTCGGGGGGGATCCCAGGCGTCTGGGTGCAGCAGGATGGATGAGGATGCGGTCGGGGTCCCCGCGGGGAGGACCAGGGATGGAGACCCCCATGGCTGAGCCCTTATGGGGGGGCCACAACATCCCACGTGCGCGCACCCCCCTCCCCTTTTTTTATCGGTTTTCAACGGGGCGCAGGGCCGGGAGGGCTGAGCCCGGCTGCTCTCGTGACAGGAATGGAACCGTGTGAATGTAGCTGTGCTCCCACCCCAGGCTGGTGTCAGGGGGGTGTGGGGGGGGGTCGCAGCGCCCTCCCCACCTTCATCTCCATCGGCTTCATCTCCGGGGGTCCGGCTGGCGCAGCGGGGAACAGGCAAAGTCCTGGCAGGAGGTCCCCTCTCCCTGTCACCTTGCCTAGTCCCTGCTGCGCCAACCGCTGAGCGGGGTCCCGACACCCCCAAAAACTCCAGAATTTGCCTTAAAACCCAAGCGTCCCGCCGGCCGGAGCGAGAGAGAAAGAGAGAGAGACCCCCCCACACACCCCAGCCCCGCTCAGGCTGAGGACTGACGCGGGTCGTGACACCGATGGGCGGGTGGCACCGCGCGTCGCTGCTGCTTTGTAATGAAGAAACGTCGTCGTCAACGTTTTTTTAAATTTTTTAATTTTTTTTTTTTTTTTTTTTGGTGTCCAAAAGTATTAGGGAGGGATGGGGGGGGGGACACACACGTCCCGCCGGGGTCTCGCCCACCGGTGCGGTTTGTTGGGGGTCCCACGGGGTGGGGTGGGGTGGAAATATCCTTGGGAGCCTCTGCTTTATGCAAGGTGCAGTATTGATTTCTGCAAGGACAATGCAACGCGGGGAGCGGGAGGTTAGCGTCCAGCTGGGGGAAAAGAAATTAAAAAAAAATGGAATTAAAAAAAAAAAAAGAGAGAAAATTAAAAAAAAAAGAAAGAAAAAAAAAAAAAGAGGGTTTTAAGGCCAGAAAAGGATCAGCTCAAAGCAAAAAAACCCCACAATTATTAAAAAAAGCATTTCTCAGCGGTGACCAGAGTGACAGCGGAGGGAGGGAGTGGGGGGCACCCGGGGCAGCCCCCCCCGGCGAGCGTGGGGCTGGGGGGAGGCGAGGGGCGCTGGCGCCCCTCGGGCCTGGGCCCCCCCGCCCCGAGGAAGCCCCCGGCCCCATAGGGGCACGGGTTGGGGTCCCCCACCCTTGTCTGTGTGTGTCCCCCCCGTTTTGCTGCCTTTACCCCCCCCCCCGGGGCCCGCAGCACGTCTGGCCCCCCAAAACCCGCCCTTGGCAAGAAAAGCACCTTAAAACATGTTAAAAAAAAAAAAGGCAAAAAAAGAATCAACTCGATGCCCCCCCCCAGCCTGGAGGGTGGCAGTGGGGGGGGGTCAGCCCTGGGGGCTTTCCCATGGGGGTCCGGGGAGCCCCCACCACCCCCGGGGTCTTTGCACTGCTCCCCCCGACACCCACCGCCCCGGGGCCGCGTGTCCCCCCCAGCTCTGCCCAAAGGGAATATGCAAACTGCCCCCCCGGCCCCCCCCCGGCCAGGTGGGGACAGGGGGGGACGACCACTAATTTTTTATTATTTTTATTCTTTTAACCGTTCCCCCTTATTTTTTTATCCCCCCACCACCACCACCGCCCCACGCGGCCTCTGGGCTCGGTGGCCGCAGGTGGGGTGGGCGCAAAGCTGGGGTGAGGGGGGGACACCCCATCACTGGGGATGCTCTGGGGGGGCCCCCCCCCCAGCAGGATGGGGACATGGAGCGGGGGGGGGGTCCGCTTGACAATCACCAGACCCCGGGCTCCCGTGGGGGGGGGTTCATGCACTACAGTCTCTCCTAGAGGGTTTTTAGTCGGGCTCGTCGGCTTAAAAAAATTAATTAAAAATAGTCCTTGTGACCTATAAATAAAAAAAAATAACCTGTACATATATATATATATCTCTCTCCACATATATATATATGGGGCTGCACGGGCCGGGGGTGGGCGCGGGTCCCTGTGGGCCGACACACAGTTAAGGTACTTTAAAGCGCAAAGGAATATATATATATATATAAAATCCCCTATATATATATATATGTCTCGTTTGTTGTTGTTTTGTTCCTTTTTTTTTTTTCCGTACTATGAGTTTGGAATTGCTGCTTTCTGTCCCCCGGGCTCCCGCCGCCGGCCGGGGCGGGCAGCACCCATGGGTGCCCTGCGCGACACCCGCGGGCAGGCGGGAGCGGAGGTGGAGATGGGGTGGGGTGGGGGAAACAGGGGTGGGGGTGGGGGGGGGGGGAGGTTGGGGGGGTGTGGGGTGGTGGGTGGGTTTTGGGGAGGGAGGGGGGCAAAGAGCGGCAAAAGGAGAGAAACCGCCCCGAAAAGGCGTCGAGGCGGCAGCCGGCAGGACCACGCCTCACACCCATACCAAAAATCCCGCCGCAGTGCCTCCGCGCCGCCGGCTGCCCTCGCCCGCCTTTTGGGGGGGTCCCCCCTCCCCGCCCCCGCGGGGCGCTGCCCGGGTGCCCCCCTCCCTCGCAGTTATATTTTACTAGTTAGCCGGAGTCTCGCTTCTCGCTTGCCGCAGCCGTTACACACCCGCCGAGCGCACCAGGGCCGCGAGCCGGGGCCGGGACCCCCCACCCGGCTGCGCCCCCCCGCTCCCCGGCCCCCCAGGCCCCCCCCCCGAGCCCCCCGCTCGCCTCCCTGGTGCTTCACGATATTGATTATACCATTGTACGCAGCCATTACCGATAGCCGCCGCTCCTGCCTACGTACCAGTTACTGACCGTGACTAGGGATTTGGGGTTGGGGTTTTTTTTTGGTTTTCTTTATTTTTTTGTTTCTTTTGTTTCGTTTTTTGGGGTTTTGGGGTTTTTTTTGTTGTTGTTGGGTTTTTTTTTTTTTTTGGTTGGGTTGGTTTTGGTTTTTTTTCCCCCCCCTCCCTCCCCTATGCAAAAAAGAGAAAAAGAGACAAAAAAGAAGAAAAAAACAAAAAACAAAAAAACTGACACACACACAAAAAAAAGATAAAAAAAAGAAAAGGAAAAAAAAAGACAAAAAAAAAAATGTATAAAAATTAAACAAGCTATGCTTCAACTCCAGCCCGCCTCCGCCCTTCCTTCGCTGCCCCCGGGGGAAACTGAGGCACGGCGCCCGGCCTGGGGAGGAACTGCGTGTCCCAGCTTGGGGGGGGGCACTGGGGTGTACTGGAGCAGAGCCGTGCCGGGCAGCGGGTGCCCATCACCCCGGAGGGGTGCCCCCCACCCATGGGTGCCGGATGAGGAGGGTGGCTGAGCCGGGAGCAGCAGCACCCCGGGGTGCGCCCGCAGCCCCGCTCGGGGAGGGGGGGCCGGGGCAGGCGCGGAGGGGACACGGGGGGACAGGGACACGGGTGGGCGCAGCAGTGGGCTCGGATGGGGACGCGGCCCTGCCGCCACCGCCTGCGCATCAGGGCCTTGTCCGTGTGACATCACCAACCACGCACATGACATCACCACCTCACGCACATGACATCGCTGCCTCGCCCGTGTTGACACCATCACCCTCACCCGTATGAGGTCGTTGGCGGAAGCTGTGTGTCACCCGACATCCCTCGGTCCCCGGGCACCCCGGGACGGGGGGGGACAGGGCACCCGGGTCCGGGGGTGTCGGGGGGCAGCGGCGTGGCCGCACGCCGGCTCTCGGCCATGCCGAAGTCGCTGAGGCCTGCCAGCGTGTCACATGCCAGGAACCCGCCATTGTCCCCTGCCCCGCTGGCACCCAGGGGTGCCCCCCCACCCCGCACCCTCGGGGACAGGGGGGCGGCGCCGCGGGCCCCCCCCGGGGGTGCGGAGCCCCGTGGGGGCCATGGGACAGCCCCATCGCCAGCACGGTGACACCAGACGCTTGACGCCGGGGCAGGCTGGGGACCTTTACTGGGGTACAGCCGGGGGCACCCACCGCCCCCCCACGGGCGGGACCCCCCGCCAGCCCCGGGCTGGGGGATGCGGGGGGGGGCCCCGCTCCTGTCCCCGGCCGCCGGCCTCCCCGATCCACTCCGGCGGGCGGCCGATCCACGCCGGGTCTTGGCGGCAGCCGGGGCCGCTGCGGCACCTCCCGCTCCGCGGCCGCCCCGCAAAACCCGGCATGGATCCGCGCCCCGCGGACGGGGCTGAGGGCGCGGTGCCCGACGGAGAGTCCCCAGGGCCGGGCACCGGGTGGGCAGGGGACGGCCACCGCCTCAGAAGGACGTGGACTTGCTCCGCTCCTCGCCATCGCTCTCCTCGTCGCTGTCCTTCTCAGCCGCCGGGTTGGCGCGGCCAGTGCGCTCCAGCCTGCTGGGACAGAGGTGTCAGCAAGGCATGGCCGCCCGCGACGGGGTACCCCCGACCCGCTCCCCTGGGGCGACACCATCGCCTTTGGCCATGCCAAGGGCACGCCAGGCCATGCACGGCACCGCCGAGCCATGCACAGCACTGCCGGACCGCGCATGGCACCACCGAGCCATGCACAGCACCACTGGACCACGCGTGGCATCGCCGAGCCATGCACAGCACCGCTGGACCACGCGTAGCACCGCCAAGCCATGCATGGTGCCGCCGGACCACGTGTGGCACCGCCAAGCCATGCACAGCACTGCCGGACCATGTGTAGCATCGCCGAGCCATGCACGGCACCGCCAGACCACGTGTGGCATCACCGAGCCGTGCATGGCACCGCCGGACCACACGTGGCACCGCCAAGACATGCACGGCACCGCCAGACCACGTGTGGCATCACTGAGCCGTGCACGGCACCGCCGGACCACACGTGGCACCGCCAAGACATGCACGGCACCGCTGGACCACACGTGGCACCGCCAAGACATGCACAGCACCGCCAGACCACACGTGGCATTGCCAAGCTATGCACAGCACTGCCGGACCACGTGTGGCATCGCCAAGCCATGCACGGCACCGCCAGCACATGGCCGTCCCCAGGGGAGAACCGAGGCCCGCACGGGGGTCCCGGTCCCACCCCGGGCGGTGGTACCTGTCAGTGCCCTGGGTCTCCGGGAGGCCGCCCTGCTTCCTGCGAGGGGAGAGAGGTGCTGAGCGGTGCCCGGGGATGGCCCTGTCCCCACCCCACAGCACCCTGCTCCCAGCCTTGGGCACGGCCGGACCCTGTGGTCCCCCTGGGCTGGCACCCTCCACCGAAGCGGGTGCAGGATGCGTCCCCGCCGCACTGGCCCACCTGCGCATCCTGATCTGCCAGAGCCGGTTGACGAGCAGGAGCACGAAGACGATGAAGAGGAAGACAACGACGGCAGTGAGGCTGATAAGCCAGGGCTGCAGCTGCTTGGGGCCGGTGCCTGCGCGGCAGGGGTTTGGGGACGGGGACGGGGACAGGGACGAGGATAGGGATGGGAACAGGGATGGGGATGGCTTCTGGGGAACCCCAGCCTCCAGGGCATGGGACACCCCATCCCATGGCACAGGGTCCCAATTGTGCTGAGCCCGGCACCGAGGGACACTGGGGACACCAGGGGATGTCATCGGCAGACGCTCATCGCCACCCCCTCCCCACCGTCCCTTGGGTGCCGAGGAAGCCACCCCCAACACAGCCAACACGTCCCCGGGAGAGCGCGGGGGTACCCGGCACTGTGGGGAGCGCTGGGGACAACAGGCAGGCACCCCCAAATCTTTCTGCTCTGCCCCCAAAATGGTTGCTGCCGGGGCACTGGGACAGACTGGTCCTACTGGGAAGGTCTCCCAGGAGCTGATCTGATGCCCCGGGGTGGGCACAGCCACCCCCCCTCCAGGGCACCCCAGGGCGCAGGGCTATGGGGCGGGGGGGCTGCGGGGGCACCTACCAGCCTGTCCCCGGGCGGTGGCGGCGAGGACGAGCAGGACCAGGAGCGAGAGGGGCTGCGAGACCCTCGGCATTTTTGGGCGGAGGCTGGCAGAGGGCTGGGGTACGGCCGGATCCTGCACCCCAATGTGGGCTCCTCTCCCACGCCGCTGCTGGGGCTGAGTGCGGGCACCGCTCCCTGCACCCGGGGCCAACGGGCGACTGTTATTGGGCTCAAGAGGACAAGTGCCACCAAGCGCCATGGCAACGCGGCTCCAGTAACCCTCAGGAGGTGGCACCTCTCCCCCGGCTCAGCCACCAGCACCCTGCGGCACCCAGCGGCCATCACCTTGGGGACCAAGGCTGGGGTCCACCCCCGGGGTAGGGGAGTGGATGGAGGGACAGATGGACGGGCGGGTGGGTGGATGGATGAAGGGACAGACGGATGGATGGGTGGGTGGGTGTTCGGAGGGACAGACGGATGGGTGAGTGGATGGACAGGTGGGTGGGTGGGTGGGTGGATGGATGGAAGGACAGACGGATGGGTGGGTGAGAGGAGGGACAGACAGACAGGCAGATGTGTGGAGGAGCGCCCACCCGTCGCTCCCCTCTGCCCATGGGGCCCTGCACCCCCGTCCCTGCTGGCAGGGCTGGGGCAGATCCCGGCCAGTGTCCCATCCCCGCGGACACGGCCCCCACCCTGCCACGTCATGGGGATGGGGCAGCACGGGGGGGCGGACAGTGCCAGGCCACCGCTGCCCCGGCACCCACCCGGGCCCAGGCCTGGGCCCCAGATGCAATGGCTGGTGCCAGCGGGACCCCGTCGCGTGCCCAAGGAGTGGCCAGGTACAGTGAAGAGCTAAATATTAACGGTGTTATCGGTGAGACCTTGGCAGGGCGAGCTGTTTCGCCCAGTCCTGCAGCCCCCACCTGCCAGGCCACAGGGGAAACTGAGGCACAGGGTGGCCGGCGGCACCCCGGGGATGGACCGTGGGCTTCAGCAGGGCTACCCTGCCCATGGGAAGTCCCCAAGGGCTGAAGAAGGAACCAGGGGACGTGGGGACAGGGGCACCGGCGGAGGGATGTGAGGGGGGTGTCCAGCCCCAGCCTGGGTTTAAGGCAGGGGATGGGGGTCCGTACAACATGACCCCCATCCCCAGTGCCCCCACCCAGAGCCCAAGCAGGGCTTGTGGGTGCTTCGCCCCCCAAGACTGGCTTTGGGGGCACCTGTGGGTGCCACTGAGCTCTGCCCCATCAGGAGAGGTCATGGCCTGGCAGCGTCAGGGCACCGAGGGGGCTGGCGGGGACAAATCCAGCCTCAGCGTACAGCTGTCCGTCTGCCTGCCCCCCCCGTGCGTCTGCACGTGGTTGTGCTGACGTGTGCCTCCCCGCAGGCGCATGCGTCCGTGTTTCCATGCGCACGCATGCGTGCCCCTGCCCATGCCCGCTGCGCCCACGCGTGTCTGTGCCCACGCCCGGGGTGTGCCCCCATACCAGGGGTTCGTACCTCCGAGCACCCACCTTTACACACTGACATGTGTGTCCACGCGTGTGCACCTGCACGTGTGTCCCTCCCCACGCACCCATGCCCGGTGATGCTCCGCCGAGGGATGCTGCTGTCCCCAGACAAAGGTCGGGGTGTCCCAGCCCTGCCACCTCCCCATGCCTGGCTACGGGACGAGCGAGCAGGGCTGGGGCAGGCTGCTTTATTGGGGGGCAGCAATAGCAGCCCCGAGATAAGCGTGTGGGGCTGTGCTGAGGACGGTGAAGCCACGTGTCAGTGCCAGGCAGCGTCACCCCTGCACCCGGCTCTGGGGCTGTGGGTCGTGCTGTGACCCGACGGCCAGGCATGGCTGTGGGGTGCCGGTGCGTGTGGGGGGTGCCCCCTGGCACTAGAAAAACCTCTTATTGCGGGAGTCGGCAAAGGAGACGGAGCTGCGCGGGGCGGCGAGCAGCCCCAGCGGGATGTCCATGCCGGGCAGGGCATCGGTGCCTTCGCCCTCTGGCTTCCCCTCTGCCGGCACCCCGTCCTCCGCCAGCCACTCCACCTCCGGCACGGTCCCCTCGGCCATCACCGCCTTCTCCTCCTCCGGCTTGGGCCCGAACACCCAGTCTGCGGGGACAGAGAGGGAGCTGTCAGCAGCACATCCCCACCACGGCAAAGGCTCTGGGTTTGCGGGACCCCCTTCTTGCCCCCCACCCAGCCCCATAAGGAGCCCCAAAGCTCAACCAACCCCGCTCTGGGCAGCACTCACCGGCGAAATCGTGCACCAGGTCCTTGATGAGGTGCCCCACGATAGCATATGCCACCAACAGCACCAGGGTGGCCGCCATCACCAGGTAAAGGACATAGCGGGGCAGGCGGATGCTGTCCAGGGCGGGGGGCTTGTAGTCCACGTACAGCACCCCATCCTCCTCGGGGGGAGATTGCAGCAAGTGCCGTGGCCCCCATGCCCCTCCAGTGCCGGGGAGTGGGGTGCCTCCCGCCAGGGCCATTGCCAGCTCCCCCCGCACCCCAGCCCCGAGCCACCAAAGCCTCTGCCACGCGGGAGAAATGGCATCGGGGTCCACAAGGCTCCTCGGTGCCGGCGGCTCACGGGGACAGCGGGGTCCCCATGCCAAGCAGCAGTGCCGCTCACCCTCCGTGCGACCGGGAGCCGCTCGCCCGCTGCCACCGAAGAACAGAGCATCCGCAGGAAGGAGCTTAGCGCCTGCTAATCCGGGCACAGCCCTGCCGGGCTGAGCCTGGGGGGCAACCAGCGGGCTCCGACATGGCTCAGGGTCCCCACGATCTGCCCCTCTGGCAGCACCGCAGGTACCTCCTTCCCCCTGGGAGTGAGGAATCGTCTGCAGCTGGAGAACCCCCAAAGGCAGGGATGGGGAGGGACACCCCAAGGCTTCCCCCTGCCTCCCCTGAGCTTGGTTAAATCCCTCAGCAGGCCCCGGATCCCCCGAACAGATGGTGTGAAATCCCAACAGCAGCGCCCTGCCCCAGAGGACACGGTGCCCTCCGAGGCGGGAGGTGATGGGCAGAGGGGATGGGTGCCGCAGCCCCATGCCGGGGGGGCTCCTGCGGGGCCCCCTTTGCTGCGCAGAGTCCAGCCACAGTGAAGCAGCCCATGGCGAGGGGCTGTCACCTCCCCGGAGCTTCGCCTTGGCCACTACTTGCAGCACCCCAGTGCCCAAAAAACGCTCCTCCGGTGAGGAGCAGCCTGCAGAGGGGTGCAGGGTCCAGGCACCACCCGAAAGCGATGCCCTCTGCACCAGGAGGGTGCAGGGTTTGGCCCAGACCAGCAGCAGCCTTGAGAAAAAAAAACCCCAACCCTTCCCAGGGTGGATTGGCCGGGGAGGGTTGAAGGTGCCCGTGGGGTTCGGTGCCAAGTCAGGGCTCAACTCCCCGGCCCGCCTCCACCCCGGCACACATCCTGGCTCTGCTGCACCCAGGTCGGCCCTGGCCAGATCCTGGCCACAAAAATGCCAGTTTCATTCCAATTTGGGTTTAAAAAGCATATGGGGGAGTGGAGGCAAACGCTGGTGCAGAGAGATTTGGAAACAACCCTGTGTGGTCCAAGTGAGTCACCTGTGGAAACACCGGAGAACAGCGGAGAGCAAGGGTTAGAGCAGCCGGGGCGGTTAAGTGGGGACAAACACACCGGCAAACACCGGGGAAACTCGCTGGCAGCGTGCCGAAGCCCGCATGCGAACAAGGTCCCGATGTGGACCTGGCAGCCGCCTTACACCGATAACGTGGCAAGGGGGAAACGGCACGTCCCACTGCCCTGCGCCGCCATCCGCGGGGGACGGAGATGGGTGCAGAGACACCCCAGAGTTTGGCGGTGCTGGGTGGGTCCTCCCCACCACCCCGGGGCTACGGAGGATAAGGGAAGGGGGGCAAGAAGCCCTGTAACAGCTGCTGACTCCAAAACAGTGAAAACATCAGGTCTTTTGTCTCCAGTGCCGAGGAACTGAGGTTTGGTGGCCCTCATCCTCCACGTCACACACAAGCGATCCTATCCACAGCACTTGGGCACACAGGCCTGACTTCCAGTAAGCATGTACAGGTGACCAAAATTGGTCATGTTTCCAGTAAAACCGCCTTCCAAGGGGTTCTGAACTGGGCCAGACTGGGGGTCCCCACCCCAGACGTGTCCCCAAGCACCAGAGCCCCGGGGATGCCGAGCTGGCCGCAGCAGCGGCTTTAGGGACTAAGAGGATTGAGCCCAGGAGCAACTCACAGGGAGACTTCGGTCAAGGGGAAAAGCCCCGTCAGCAGGGACCTGCGGTCCCTGCGGTGCAGCAGCACCCCACCAGACCCTCCCCTGGGCAGCACCATGGGGGGCTCCTGGGGCACCCCATGGGCGATGTCTGCCCTCCTCCCTGGGCCTGCCAGGGTTGTGGGAAGGGGGCTTTACCCCATGCCATCAGGGACCCCACCCCATGCTCTCTCCTCCCACTATGGTTGGGCAGGGTTTGGCCCGAACCAGCAGCAGCCTTGAGAAAAAAAAACCCCAACCCTTCCCAGGGTGGATTGGCTGGGGAGAGTTGAAGGTGCCCGTGGGGTTCGGTGCCAAGTCAGGGCTCAACTCCCCGGCCCTCCTCCACCCCGGCACACGTCCTGGCTCTGCTGCACCCAGGTAGCCCCTGGCCAGATCCTGGCCACAAAAATGCCAGTTTCATTCCAGTTTGCAGTTTCCTTTTCCAACCTAAATGATTCTGTTCTATAATTCTATTATGGCAGCCCCGGGGCTCCCCACCGGCACCCAGCCCTGTGGTGCTGGGTGCACCCCGCATCCGGGCAAGGGCTAAATCACAACTCGACTCACGCAGGAGCTCACCCCACCAGCACTTTATTCCCTGCCTGCTCCCCTCCGTGCCCACGCTGGGCTGCCCAGGGGGTTTGGGTGCTGGGTGACGGCAGCAGACACCAGCCTCAGCCCTCCCAGGTCTGGTTAAATGCAGGAGAAAGTCTGGGCAGGCTCTGCCTCACCCTGTAAGCCCTAATGGCAGCCCCATTCCCTGCAGAAAGAAAAAGCGCAGCCAAATCTTCCAAACTTTGCCATGAAACAACCCCCATCCCAGGGCAAAGGCTGCTGCAAGCACAGCCCTGGCCTGCCCCGACAGGAGAGGCCAAACCCACAGCAGCTCCTCCACCGCAGAGGTAAGGAGGGACCCGGCTCGGCACCAGCACCAAGGGCTATTTCGAGGCATCGCACAGCTACAAGCGACAAGAGCGAGTGCCCAAAGCCAGCCCTGGCCCCCCAGCAAAGCTCCGGCAGGGAAAGCAGAGCTGTTTCACACTGAGCTGCCACAGCAGTACAATCCCAGAGCAGCCCCGGGCCCCACGCAGCCGTGACAGGCTCCGACGTGCAGAGCGGAGCCCACCCGGTCCAAGCCCCGAGCCAGGCTGCGGGCAGGCAGTGCTGATCCTGGCAGGGAAAGAGGGGCAGATCCAGGAAACAGGGGGGTGGCGGGGGGCAAGTAGCAGCTCAGCCTGGATTTGGAGGGAGAAGGTGTCTGTAATCGTGCCAGTGAGCAAATCCAGTTCCACCTCCGCCACAGCAAGGCATAGATCCATGTCGACGGAGGCGGCCATGAAAGCGCAGCTGGCAGGGGGGTGGGAGGCACCGCGCCCAGCCCGCGCCCCCCCCAAGCCAGGGCTCAGGCAGAGGCCTGCAGTTTGCAGAGCCCGTCAGCATACTGGAACTGGGCGCCGTTCTCGTACTCGTACATGTCCAGCGCCACCTCGCAGCTCTCCCGCACCACCCGCTCCTCGTCACGAGCGAAGGCACGCAGGGTCTCCAGGCAGGAGGGGCGGGCGATGGAGCCCAGGGCCTCGGCGCACTCGTGGCGCACCATGGGGCTCTCGGTGCAGCTGCGCAGCGTGGCCGTCAGCTGCGGGACGCAGGCCTCATCCTGCATCTGGCCCAGCACGTAGCCGATCTCGTGGCGGAAGAGGGCGCTGCCGGAGCGCAGACCTGCGGGGAGAAGGCGAGAGTGAGCTGCCACTGCCCCCAAAGTGCACTAGGATGCTTAGCTAGAGCACCCCACCCAAAAGCCAGGGAAAGCCATGGGGCAGGCTGGCCTGGGGGTTAGAGCTGGCAGCCACCACCCCAGACCCATGGGGGCTTTTGGGGAAGGGGACAAAACACCTACAGGAAGGGCTGTCTCACCCCGCTCACTGAACCCACAGAGCCAGGGCAGCCCCGGCTCCACACACCCGCAGCCGTGCCCCGGCGGCGTAGGGACGCCCTCTTGTGATGGCAGCACCCGCCCTCTCGGCAGCTGCCGGCACCCTCGCCTGCCCCGGGGAGCCTGTGCTGCCCGCGGGCCCTGCCCCACCAGCACAGCCACGGTCTCAAGCCCTCCCGTGCTGCAGCAGCTCACAGATCCCTGCACGCCTCGTCTCACGGTGCAAACGTGCCCTCGGCTCGTCCCAGATGGCTGGAGAGCCTCTTTCACTTCCCTTGGGCTGTGTCCAAATGGTTCCTGGGCTATGGTCTGCCCCCTCCCCACTCAGGAGACATTCAGTCCCCTCTCCAGAGCTATTCCCAAACCTCAGGACGAGGTTGGCAGCCTCTGACTGTCCAGAACGGGAGAGCAGGGCCCCGACACCCTGGGGCCAGGTCCCACCAGGAGACACCAGGTCAGACTGGTTGGTCCCAAGCCAAAATTACAGACTGCGCCCTCTCCCACCCGGACCCACGGAGAAAGGGGACCTGGAAGATGGCAAGGGGGCTGTGAAACACCAGAGAGCACCAAGCGCTTTGCGATGTGGCTCTTGCAAGCAAGCAAGCAGGGGGACTGCAGCTCTACAAACAAACACGTGAAGAGCCTAAGAGGAGACTCACAGCTCTGGCAGCCCTGGATTTGGGAAGGGCTAATCCCAGATTAACCTTTACAGACTTACAGCGAGGAGACTGCAGGCAGCCTTGCGCTAGCCCTTACCGTCTGCTAGTGCCAGCACAGCAGCCTGTCCCCCCAGGTTTCGCAGGGCAAACATGGCCCTGTAGCGGTCAAACAGCGAGCACGACTCATCCAGGAGGGTTTCGCGGAGTTTGGCGACGTCCGTCTCCTCGGCAGGGGGAGCAGGATCCACAGAGAGGTAGGGGCTGCGGCTCGGCTCCTGCTTGTTCTCCTGCAGCCACTCCAGCCTCCTCACTGCCAGCTGACATGTCTCTGCCACCTGTGGGGACGGGGACACAGCCCTGGCTGCGGGACAGCACCGTACAGTGCTGGGAGGGCACCCAGGGCTTCCTGACGGCAGCTGGGTGCCAGCACACAGCAGGATGCTGCTCATGGTGTCCCTGTCCATGGCCAGGGGCTGCTGCACCCTCCTGGGCCAGCAACGCTGCACCCCACGGGAAATGACCCCCCCAAGAGCCTCACCTCAACCACAGGATCCTCTGAATAGCGTTTCAGGATATCCAGCACATCAGGATTCCCGATAGCACCCAGAGCTTCACCTGAAGGAAGGATGTGTGAAGACATTATCAAGGTGTCTACAACAGGACCCTGCCGTATCCACAACAGGACCCTGCCGTATCCTCTGGCAAAGCCTCGCCCTGCTCTGAAGCAGGGACATGGGCCTGACTCTGACTGATCCTAAATGGAACAGCCAGGCAAATAAACACAGCAGGAGCCAGCCTGGCCAGCAGGAACGGGAAGGCTCGGCCAACCAGTCCAGCCAGGGCTGGTCAGGGCTCACCACATCATGAGGCGGTTACACGCCTCAGGCTTTTCCAAGCCATGATGCCTAAGCTGGCTCAGGCCATCACGAGCTGTTCGGTATGGCGGGGAAAGCACCCACAAGTCCCACTTGCAGGCTGGACTCTTCCCCTGCACCCACAGCCGCAGGAGCTGCCATCGTACCCGCCTCGTGCCTGACCATGGGCTCCTGGCTGGTGTCCTCCAGCACCCGGATGAGCACAGGGATGGCCGCTTCGTCCTGCATCTGGCCCAGGCAGTAGGCCAGCTCATGCTTCAGCAGTGCAGAGCCATCCCCGAAGGCCCGGCTGATCCAGTCCACGGCCGCGCGGCCGCCCAGGTTGCGGAGGGTGAAAAGGGCCCGGAACCGGGCAGGCAGCGGCTGGGCCGCGTCCACCAGTGTCCGGCCGATGGCCTCCACCTCCTTCTCTGTCACCATGGCGCCGGGGAAAGCAGGAGGGCAGGATCCGGTCGCACACAGGCCTCTGGTGGGGCTCCCTCCGGTCACACGCCTGCGGACGGGGAAGGGGGTGAGGGGGGGCCCTGGGCACAGCCCCCGGGGCCAGGGGCGCCCTCAACCGCCAGCCGGTCCCTCACCCCGGGACAGGGAGGGCAGAGAGGGCCCGGCCGGCAGCTACCGCGGGGGCGAAGGGGGTGCCCCGGCGCAGCAGGCAAGTCCCAGCCCTGTGCCGGTGCACCGAGCAGAACCGGGGCCAGGCCTGATCCCACGGGAAGCGCCCGGCCCCGGGGTAACCCGATCCCCGGGACCGACACGGACGTCCCGCCGCGACCGCGCCAGTCCGGCCCCGTTCAGCCGGAGCCGCCGGGCCGGGCCCTGATGGGACGGAGGGAACGGGGAGAACGGCCCAAGCCGGGGGCGGGGCCGAAGCCCCGACGGGGCCGGACGCGCCCCGGGCCGGTCCCCACTCACCGCGCGCCGCCATGCTGCTCCCTCACGTGACCGCGCCGGCGGCTCCTACCATCGCATTTCCGGGTAGGGGAGGGCAGAGCCGCCCTGAGCCCGCCCATGCGTGTGGGGGTGCTGCCTTTTCCCCCTGCTCCCGCCGAGTGGGAGCGGCCGGGGGAACGGGGTCAGTGGCGGCGCATGCGCGGTAGCGGTGGAGCGCAGGCCCGAGGCGGGGGAGTGGAGTGGCTGCCCCATGGCCGCCCCCCCCCCACGCCTGTCCCTGGGCCCCAGTGCTGTCCCCTCGCCCCATGGCCGTCCAGGCCAGCGTGAGAGGGGCAGGAGGCCGGGGTGCTGGAGGCCTCGCTGAGCCATGGGGAGCCTCTTCCCCGGGGAGCTTTGCTGCCCAAGGGCCGGGGTCCCCACCGGAGATGGCCCCAAGCCACGAGGCGCCTTCGCAGACACCACCATAACGCCTCTCCTACACCAAAGTGGCGGGGCAAAGCCGGCAGCCGCGCTCCTTCCGGTAGTCGGGGTGCCACGTTCATCCCCGCTGGGGCTCTGCCAGCCACCTCCAGTGCTCCAGCTGGGACACCCCAGCCCCGCGGGCAGCGGATCCTGGCCCGGTGGGAAGGGTGGCACAGCGGGACGTGTCTGTGCCGTTCCCCCCCGCCTACCACCTTCCAACAAAGTGCTGATGGAGGTACCTTGGCACTCCGGCAGCCGGCCCTGCCCTGGCACGGCGGAGGCAGCGTGCCACCAGGCTCTAGCCTGCGGCGGGAGGACAGCGGGGAAATAAACCACAGCCGCTCGATTTCTCAGATGATATGTGGGGCACAGCTGCATGTTTCTGCTCACACTGCAGCCGGGCTGGGAGCAGAGATCAGAGGTGCCAGCAGAAAGAGCTGGCTGGTGGTTTGGGGAGGGACCTTGGGGGCCAAGCCACGGACCCTCACGGCAAACCCCTCTGGAGAGGAGCGAGGAGGGACACCAGGCTGTGGTGGCTCAGCCCGCTCCCCCAAGGGCAGCACGTGCAGCCCGAGCAGCAGCAGAGTGGGAGTTTGCAGATGCAATTTCATTCCGGGCTGTGCCAGCCCCTGGCAAGTCACTGCTATGCCTCTTCCTTCTCTTCCCTTCCCAAGCGTGTTTACGCAGCAAGTTTCGTACCTTCAAAGGGGACTTGCCTTCTTATTTCAAGCCTCCTGCTGGTTTTGGCCCGACGGAGGGGCCTCAGGACAGAGGCACGCTCCCAGGAAAGGGAGACCCAGGCAGCCCTCTCCCAGCCCCGATCCCGGCTTTGCTCACACAGCACACAACACCACCAGACCGCTCAAATCTTGGAAGAGAGCAAGGTCACAAAATACATTCCACTGCCTGAAACCACCGCGGCAAAAACAGCACGAACGTGACGCAGGCGACCCCCTCCCCGCCCCGGGAACGGCCAGTGTGGCCAGCAGCCTTTGACAGAGGCGAGAGGGTGCAGTCCTTTGCCGAACAGCCCGGTACCACTGGGCCAACGTTTGCCGGAGTCCGTGGGAAGTCCATGAGCAAGGATGCACAGGGCTGCTTCTCGCCCCTGGCCCCGTCAGCCCTCCCCGCAGCTCTCGAAGTACTGGCACATCAGCTCGCGCACTTGTTCAGCCCGGCCATCCTCCATGGCGGCGGGTGCAGGCTGGCAGGGCTTGGGCAGCTCGGTCGGCTCAGTGCCCTCCAGCCACTCCTCGTTGAAGGGGTTGTCGTGGGCTTCACAGACGTTGTGCAGGATGCAGCAGGCGAGGACGAGGGTGGGCAGCAGCTCCAGGCTGCAGTCATCGCACTTCAGGAGGATCTGCCAGCGCGCCTTCAGGCGCAGGAAGGCGTTCTCGATCACGCTGTGTGCCCGCTTCAGGCGGTAGTTGAACTGCAGCTGCCGCTGGGTGAGGTTCTCGTCCTCCTGGTAGGGCTTGAGGATCCAGTCCTGCAAGGGGTAGGTGGCATCGCCCAGCAGCACGTACTTCTGCGCCTTCCCCATGAAGTGCTTGGGAGGGTTGGGGCACAGCCGGCCCTCCTTGGCCAGCACCCACAGGCTGGAGCTCTCCAGGACCGCACTGTTCTCCATGCTGCCGGGGAAGGCAGTGGAGACGTCCCAGAACTGGCCCAGCCCATCCACGGTGGCCTGCGTCAGGATGGAGTGCCAGCCCTGGCCGTTGCAGTAGTCGGCGCTGAGGCGCAGGGGCGGGTGGATGGGGATGTGAAGGCTGTCCAGGGCACCGATGCAGTGTGGGAAGCCCCAGCGCGTGCGGAAGATGCGCACCATGTTCTCCAGCTCCTTCTCGTTGGGCAACCGGAGGTAGAGGGGCTTCAGCAGCAAGACGACAGCGTAGCTCACCTCCCGGACACACGTCTGCACCGTGGAGGGCCCCACGCCAAAGAGCGGGCTGAGAGTCTGGTACTCCACATTGGTGGCCAAGTGCCACAGAGCCACGGCCACCCTCTTCTCCAGGGGCAGGGTGGGGTGGAAGTGGGCGCTGTGCGGAGCCAGCCCAGGCCGCAGCTGGTTGCAGACGTAGAAGAAGGTCTCCTTGGACATCCGAAACTTCTCCAGCCAGTCCTGGGGCCCAAACTCCTTCAGGACCACCCGCTCCCACCAGTCCGCGCTCCTGACGCTGGGCCAGGCGCGGGGGTAGAAGTAGCAGCTGGTTCTCCTCCGGCGAGCGATCAGGAGCTGCAGCATGGCGGGGAGACAAGAGGGGCATGAAATGGCGCTTCCCCGGCGCCCGCCCAGCGCTTCGCTGGGACACACACCGCCCACCCCCCCGGAAGACCATCCAGCTCAAGCAACCTGCGCAGGGCAAGGAGGATGCCCAGTGCCACGTGGCCAGTGGTCCCAACCAGCCCTACCACCGGGTGAAATTTTCCTATTCCTGGGAAACCCCGTTGCAAATCCACCAGGCAATAGTTGTGACCCTGGACAAGATGCCCAGGTGCTGCAGATGAGGAGCCTTCTGGAAAAGTCCCCTTTCGAAGCAGCCACTTACTCTGTGGTTTTATTTTTTAACGAGTATTAGTTGCTTTCTTGCAACCGAGTGAACTGCAGGCTCGGTCATGATTTGGAAGCGGGAGCAAGCACCCGCACTCCCGGCCCCTCCATGGGAATGGTTTTTCTGTTACTGAATTCTAAAAAACATCTTTAAGCTGCAAAGAGGCTTTTTTCACCTTCCTCAGCAACTGCCCAGGGAAGTGGCTTCGCCGTGTTCTCCCCCAACAGCTTGTCCTCGCTGCCATCTGTCCCCAGGCCCTTCGTATCCGCCATCCTTTGTGTCCCCCACCTTTGATGTGTCCCCCACCTTTGATGTCACCCCCTCCTTCATGTCCCCCTGCCCTTTGCGCCTAGGTTCACATCCCGTGTCCTTCAAGTCCCCTGTCCTTCGTGTCCCCCCCATCCTTTGCGTCCCTGTCTTCGTGTCCCACATGTCCCCCGTCCTTTGTGACCTATGTCCCCCTCGTGTCCTTTGTGTCCCACATCCTTCCTGTCCCTGTGTTTCGTGTCCCACACATCCCCTCTGTCCCCATCCTTTGTGTCCCCGTGACCTCTGCACGTCCCCCCCACGCCCCCCACCCTTCCCATCCACTTTGTCCCGCACGTCCCCCCCGATCCCCATTTTTGTGTCCCCACAACCTGCGTACCCCCCGTGTCCTTCGTGTCCCACATCCTTCCTGTCCGTGTGTCCCACACGTCCCCTCTGTCCCCATCCTTTGTGTCCCCATGACCTCTGCGCGTCCCCCCCGCGCCCCCCATCCTTCCCATCCACTTTGTCCCGCACGTCCCCCCGATCCCCATTTTTGTGTCCCCGCGACCTGCGTACCCCCCGTGTCCTTCGTGTCCCACATCCTTCCTGTCCGTGTGTCCCACACGCCCCCTCTGTCCCCATCCTTTGTGTCCCCATGACCTCTGCGCGTCCCCCCCCCACCCCCCATCCTTCCCATCCACTTTGTCCCGCGCGTCCCCCCGATCCCCATTTTTGTGTCCCCACAACCTGCGTACCCCCCGTGTCCTTCGTGTCCCACATCCTTCCTGTCCGTGTGTCCCACACGTCCCCTCTGTCCCCATCCTTTGTGTCCCCATGACCTCTGCGCGTCCCCCCCGCGCCCCCCATCCTTCCCATCCACTTTGTCCCACACGTCCCCCCGATCCCCATTTTTGTGTCCCCGCGACCTGCGTACCCCCCGTGTCCTTCGTGTCCCACATCCTTCCTGTCCGTGTGTCCCACACGTCCCCTCTGTCCCCATCCTTTGTGTCCCCATGACCTCTGCGCGTCCCCCCCGCGCCCCCCATCCTTCCCATCCACTTTGTCCCGCGCGTCCCCCCGATCCCCATTTTTGTGTCCCCACAACCTGCGTACCCCCCGTGTCCTTCGTGTCCCACATCCTTCCTGTCCGTGTGTCCCACACGCCCCCTCTGTCCCCATCCTTTGTGTCCCCATGACCTCTGCGCGTCCCCCCCGCGCCCCCCATCCTTCCCATCCACTTTGTCCCGCGCGTCCCCCCGATCCCCATTTTTGTGTCCCCACAACCTGCGTACCCCCCGTGTCCTTCGTGTCCCACATCCTTCCTGTCCGTGTGTCCCACACGCCCCCTCTGTCCCCATCCTTTGTGTCCCCGTGACCTCTGCGCGTCCCCCCCGCGCCCCCCACCCTTCCCATCCACTTTGTCCCGCACGTCCCCCCGATCCCCATTTTTGTGTCCCCGCGACCTGCGTACCCCCCGTGTCCTTCGTGTCCCACATCCTTCCTGTCCGTGTGTCCCACACGTCCCCTCTGTCCCCATCCTTTGTGTCCCCATGACCTCTGCGCGTCCCCCCCGCGCCCCCCATCCTTCCCATCCACTTTGTCCCGCGCGTCCCCCCGATCCCCATTTTTGTGTCCCCACAACCTGCGTACCCCCCGTGTCCTTCGTGTCCCACATCCTTCCTGTCCGTGTGTCCCACACGCCCCCTCTGTCCCCATCCTTTGTGTCCCCATGACCTGTGCCTGTCCCCCCCCCGTGTCCCCCGCCACCCCCGTCCTCCCCGGCCCCGCATGTCGCGTCCCCACGCCCCCTCCTTTACGTCCCCGCGTCCTTCCCGTCCTCGGCGCCCCCCGTGTCCCCGGTCACCGTCATGAGCCGCTTCTGCCGCTGGCTGTAGTAGTGCCGGAGCCAGGCGCGCCGCTGCGGCCCGTCCCAGGCACCGGCACCGGTACCGGTACCGGCGCCGGCCATGGCCCGCCGCCCGCCCGCCCGCCGCCGCGCCAGCGCGCACAGCAGCACCAGCAGCCGCTCCTGCATTTTCAAATCGGGAGCCGGGGCCGCCCGGGAAGTGATCGGCCGCGGGGTCACGGCGGCACCGGCGGGGGCGGGACGCGACGGGACGGGGCGGCACCGTCGCCTCCGCCCGCGGCCATCACGGCGGCAGCAGCGGGGTCCGTCCCGGCTCGCTGCCCGCTCCCGCCCGGCACGGAGGGGCCGGCGCCTCGCACGGGGAAGGGCTGCGGGGCTCCCCCGGCGCCCTCGGGCTGGCCGGTGGTGGGCTGCACCGGGCTGGAGCCCGCCGCGCCGTCCGCCCTAAGCCACACGCAGGCGTTTAGTTGGCGGGATGGCTGGAAGAGGCACACCGGGCCCGGCTTCGGGGAGCCAGCGAAGCCCCCAGCAACAAACAGGCAGTGCCAGTCCCCTGGTTGTGCCCCGAGAGCCGTGCCCGAGTTCCCCGCAGCCTGTCAGGTGTGCCACGGTGGGGGATATTCCGCCTCCGAAGGTCCCGTGCGAGAACGGGGAATGGGGGATCCCTCCAGGGAGGCTGCTGGGGTGCCTCGTACCCTGACCTGAATGATTCAGGTCCTTCCTCGGTTGCCAGTTATTAGCTGCTTCTTGTTGTGAATAACACAGAAGCGAGCTTCAAAGAGACGCTCAACTGATCGCAGGAGACCGAGCTGCGTTCGTAACGGGGGAATGGCAGCTTGCTGCATCGCCACGGCACAACCGGCATCGGTCGGCGGTGCAGGGCAGGCTGTCGGCGGGGCGCTGGGTTGTGAGAGCACGGGGTTTCAGAGAGACGCAGTCTGTGGAGGTGGAATCCTCCGTCTCCCTTCACCCACGATAAAGGCACCGAGCCCCGCCAGAGTCAGCGTGGCGGAAGGGGAAGGGGCACGCACAGCGGGAAGGGTTTGCAGCTCGGGCTGGCTCTCGGGCAGGTGCCGGGGTTGGCAACGGCTCGGGAGAGCGAAATCTCCCGGCTGGCATCGGCCCAGGGCCGGGAGCGGCTCCGCAGGCCGCAGCGCTCACTGCCCTCGCCAAGCCGTACCCGTCGGCCGAGCTCGCTGCCAGCTCCCGCCGGCAACGGCTGAGCCAGAGCGGCCGTGAGGCTCCTCACCAGCCGCTGCGGCCGGGGCTCGGGCCGGGGGACAGCCGGCCGCCGCGGCCCTCTCCGGGAGCTGCTCTGCAAATCGCCGCCTCCCGCCAAACCCGGCCCTGCGCTGCCTGCGGGCCGACCCCGGCCGCTCGCCTGCGCCCCGGCGGCCCCCGGCGGCGGGCCGCTGAGGCGGGGGCTGCGCCGGGCCGGCCGCGGCGGGAGGGGAGCCGCGAGGTGCCGAGGCGGGGCTCCGGGGAAGGCAGCCGCCATGTCCGCACGCAGGCCCGGGGCCTTCGCGGGGGGCAGGCGAGGAGGGCTCCTTCCCCCCCGCCTCAGGAGGCCCCTCACCGCCATGACGTCAGCGTGCTGCGAGGTGACGTCAGGCTCTGCCCGCCGGGGTCGCTGGCCCGGCCCAGCTGGGCCGCGCTGAGGGGGCGGGGCCGGGCGGGCCGCGGCCGTTGCCATGGCGTCGCGCGCCGCCGCTTCCTGTATTGATTCGAACGGGAGGGCGGGGCGCGCTCCCGTCGTGCCGCGCGCGGGGGCGGGGCCAGCGGGCGGGGGCAGCGCGGCGGGGGCGGCCGCCATATTGGGGAGCGCTGGGGCCGGCGGAGACTGACAGGAGGAGGCGGAGCGGGGCCGGGCCGGGCCGGGCCGGGCAGGTAGGGCGGGCGGCGGGGCCGCGGCCCTGGGCCGGTGTCACGGCAGCGCGGGGCGGCCTGCGGCCGGCCCCTGCCCCTTCCCCCGGCGGTGGCGCGGGCCTGCGGGCCCCCGGCGGGCCGGGCCGGGCGGTGGGGCCGGGCTCGCGGAGGGGCCGGGCGGGGCTGGGGCAGCGGCAGCCGCTGGCCGGCGCGGCTCGGAGCCCGGCTAGGGTGCCCTACCTCCGCGGGCACTGCCGGGGGGGCCTGGCCCGAGCTCGGGCCTGGATGGGCGGGGGGCAGCGGCCTCCCGGCCTTTGGGCCTGCCCCGTGTCCGGAGCCGAAGGTGGTTAGCGAGCGGTGCCGGCGCTTCGCCGCCCGGAGTGACCGCGCTCCTCGGGAGTGCCTCTTCCCCCCTTTTTTTTTTTTACGGTGCTTTGTCAGATCTGACAGGATGGGACCTAATCCCTGCCAGGTAACTCGGAGTCATCGCGCCGGCCTCTGCGCCGAGGACACCCCTCGCAGAGGGCTGCCTGGGGGTCAGGCAGCTTCTGCCGCGGCTGCTGCTGCAGCTGCCTTGGGGAGTCGATGTGCCTTAATGCTCTTTGCATCACACGCGTTTGTTAACGGACATCGTGCATCTGGACCCCCCCGGGAGCGCTGTGTAGCCTGTGTCTGTCCAAAGCGGTGGAAAGCTCTTGCCGTAGACCCTTTATTCGGTCAGCGTACCCTGACCCGCTTTGGAAAGGCGTGATGAGAGCCGGAGGCCACTTCAGCTGCTGCGTCTTCACCAGTTCTTGGTTTCTTGATCAAATTGATAATACAAACAGTAGCTGAGATTTCTGCGGCATGGACTCTAGTACTAAAGAGAACTACCAAGCGGCGACAGAAACTTTTATCAGAAGTCACTTGTTTATGCGCAATGCAAGTTGGTGGTGTGCGGCTGTCCCTCCGACGGCTTTTGGGGGTCTGAAGGAGTTAAATATCACTGTGTCTTTCGTTAGGGTTTTTTAACGTGTTGTTGACATTTTGCAATTGGAAGCAGCACGCCCATTCAGCAAGTTACAGGCTTGAGGTCTTAGAAGTCCGCACTGAGCATCCTCCACGCGTGGTGAGAGGGGAGGCGTTCTGGAGGAGTCACTAAAGCGCAGCGAGGCCTGATGGGTCATGTTGGAGTCATCTGTCGAAGGTGTTGTAGGCTTTATTGCGCAGATGATTTTTTTTTTTCCTTGATTTGTAGCTCTCCTGAAGGCATTGCGCTCATTTTCTTGTGAAGTGCTGATTCTTACTGAGTTAGTGTGTTTAATGATGCTAGCCTAGTATTTTGTGCCAAAGGCTCTTCACAGAGCAACTCCCCTGCTTGGCAACAACGTCTCATATTAAAGACTGATTTTTATTTTATTATTATTTTTAATACAGAAGCAGAATTTTCTGGGTCCATTGACTGAAGCTGCCGCGTTTTCTAAATTCTGCGACTTTCTTTTGTGGGTTGACCAGGGTTGCCATTGCACCCTCAGTAGCTTAAATATTATGAAGAAGCAGACTTTTGAATCGCCTGGCCTTTAAAGCTCTATGGGCAAGGCTGCTGGTGAATTTTTAATCTTGGCTTTTAGCGCACTGACTCCTGATAAGGCTTCCAATGAAACAGACCTTTTATCTAGAGCTCAGACAGAGCATATAAACTACTAAAAAAAAAAACCACCACAAAAAAAAGCCCTGAAGGTTCTGTAAAATGTTAGGAAATGCATACAGTAGCCTTTGTCATGTGCTTCCCTTTACTCTAAGTCCTCTTTGAGTCTAGAATGCCTAACAGAAAAACGCCAGCCTTATAAAGGCCCCATATCCCTAAGGTCCAAGTACTTCACTTCATCCATCCCCACTTCCTTCTTATTAAACACTTCACGGTATGCAGAATAAATAAATTAGTAAATATCCTGTAGGTAATCACCATAGTGAGTGTCGTCATATGCTGGGCGATGAGCAGCCAAAAGCAGACCCTCCGTTTCTCCTGTCTATCCAGTGACTTGTCCAAAAATGTGTGTTTATGTGGGGAAAACTGCCATCAGGTGACAATGAAACAGAAGTGCTGTTGCTGCAGCTTGCCCTCTGCTCCCTTGGCCAGCTGCCTCTGCAGAGGCCAACCACTGCCAGCAACTCGGCTCTTGTGCCCGAGGGGAGATTCGGTGGCGAGGTAGTACGGAGAAAGCTGTGTGGTTTTCTGATTGCTCCCTCTGCCTCCTGAGTTGGGAATGATAGCGGCATCCGGGCGTATCAGTTCGGCACAGGTTACGTCATGGACTGAGGTGAAATCTCAAAGCAGAATGTGGTGAGGTTAATGCGTATCCCCTCTTTGTCAAGTAGTAACTTGAGGAAATTGTACCCTACTCCTTCCTCTGCGTGTGTATTATCCTCTAGCGCCTGCAGAAAGGGGTAGTGTTTCGTGCCTGCTCTGCCCAAGCGCAAAGGCAGAGACAGCAGGAACCTGTTTCATTACATCTGCGGGAGCAGCGGAGTGAACGGGAGTAGCAGAACTTGTTCAACACTTGGTATTTCTCAAGCATCATCTGCCAGAGCTGAACCTGATCTTTAACTCAGCCAGGAAGAGGTGTTCAAACACTGTTTGACCCAGGTACCTTTGCTAATTATTGCATCTCTAAAACTGGAGAGTGTTTTCTCTGCTGCCTCTTATTTGTTTTTCTTTCATAATAGATGAACCTCTTATGAGGCTTTCTGTTAATTAGATGCAGAGATTGCCTTTTGACCCACAGGCAAGAGGTGACGCAGAGGTGACCCCTCATTGAGCATGTTACATTTTAACGCTCTGTGTATTTCCCAGTGTATGGCTTCCTGCACTGCTGAAGATTTTGTACTTTACTTCGGATTCCCTGGCAGCAGGCGTGGCCCTCTTATTTATGGAGCAGCATGGTGAAAAGATGAAATAATCACTACCTGCAGGCAATAAAAAGGGCTTCAACAGTGATGATTTTCTGAGAAATCCCCTGCTGAGTACATGATTGTCATGTCTGCTTAGATAAACCCTGGGCTCCTAACAGACTACTGTACACTGCAGTGAGATGTGTATTGAATGAAAACGTCATCTGTGAAGGTAAAGTAACAAACCTACAATTCTCCTAACTTACTAAAGGCTGGCTGAAGCAAACTTGGAACCCCCTCAGCTAGGGGCCTGGCTGCTGTGTGGGTACAGCAGCGGAGGGGGCTGCCGCCTCTGACCATCTGATCTCTAGTTGAGCGTCACACTTGTATTTGAGTCTTGAGTTGAAGGGTTGAAAAAGTACTTGTCTTTTGAGTACAGCACGGTAGGCTTGACTCCGTCAGCTTCCCATCTTTTCTTCCCGTTGTGGAGAGAAGGGGAATTTAGGAAAAACATCTATGCTGAAAGCAATGGTAATATCTGAGCGTCATCCATGTAAACGAGGCAGCAATAGCAATGTTCTTGGTAGACTTCCTGGAGTGTTCCCCTCAGATGAGGGCTTGCATCTAAGAACAACTATTTTGTGTATGAAAATCCTGGTGAAAAACTTTTGAGCTTGTAATGGTGTACTGAGAAGATCTATTAGTGGAGGGGGGTGTTTATTTTTAGTAAAGGCTCTTCCAAAGTCAGAGATTTTGCTGTTTCCTGAAGGTGTTACAACCCTGAGTTTCCACTGGCCATGAAAGTCCACGCCCTGTACAGAGCTCTTTGTCGTGAATACTTCATCCTTGCCTCACACAGGCTTCCTGCAGCACTCTGTGACCTGAGTGTCCTAAATTAGCGCTGTTGCCCTGCGGTTTGCTGGTCAGAATTCCTCTGTCATCTTGGTAGGACTGTACATTGCTTTGGAAAGGTAGACACAAAGCCTTAAATTAGCTTCAGAAGCTGACTTGGAGGGCTGTGGGAAGTCTTGTAGCTTGTCTGTGAGCGCAGGTGGAGGTGCAGTGAGTTGCAGAAAGTCAAACATTTGTCATCTCCAATCTGAATTACAGGTTGGGCCCTTGCCTGTGCAGACGGGGTGATATTTTCTGACATTGGAGGTGACAGGAGGCACAGATAGCTGTGCATACTACTTGTCTCCTAAGCTTGGTATGGAGTTGCAGCATCTCGAGCTTCTATACTACTGTTACGAACTGGGAGGCTGAGTGCAGGCAGGAGATGAAGACAATGGCTTGGCTGTGCCTTTGAGCCACTTTGCCTTTCAAATCAAACTTGAATTCAGTTTGCGCCTGTTGCTGGTCGGCTAAAAGTTGGCGTTTTTAGAATAGGGGCATTCTAGAGCTGATGGTAGTGAGCGTATAAAGGGGTTTGCGAGCTCCCTGGGCAGGAGGTGCTTGTTTGCAGGATGCTTTGGAAAGGCAGAAATGACATGGATTTTTGAAGGACCTTCAGTGAGAAGTAGTCATCTACATATTACACTCTGAAATGCACTGATGCAACGTGATGGTTCTTGCAGTAATACAGCACCTTGGTTTATTGGTGGAGTATTGAATTTCTCTGCAGCCTTCAAGAGTGAGGCTTAAGGGTGGAGATCTTGTTTGTCACCATAACACTGAAGTAATTTTGTCATTGCTGTTAGTGTGGTCTCTGTGCAATACCTAGTTGTGAACAATCTTCTTTGATGAGTGCGAGGCAACAAAGTTGGTATTTTGTTTTGAAATAAAACTTTACCTGCTTCCATTGTGTAGGGGTTACTTCTGTAAATGGTTAATTTTATAAATGCTTTTCACACTAATACCTTAGTAAATCGCTCTATAAGAAGTTGCATACTTGTAGCTTTAAAAAGGTAAATACTGGTAAAACTTACACAAGGCTGTACTTTCTGTGCTACTGCTGTTTTTGAAAGGAGGCTAGTTACTTAAAAGGATCGGTTGGTTGGCATAATATGTAAACTCTGTTCCTCTGGGTTAAATGTGGACGAGCTCTACGTCAGGTTGGGCAAGCGCAGAGTATCTTGCTCCTTGTCAACGTCTGCATTAGCGCTGTGAAGCTTCAGTATTCTGGATGCATTTGTAATAGGCTTGACTATTACATGGCAAAAACGCTACGGTTTAGCTTTTTTTTTTCCTCCCTTAGAGCGTGTTCAGAAATCTGGGAAATAGAAGAATCCATTACTGGAAATACTCTTACAATACTCCAGGCTGAGGTGGAGGTGCTGTTTACTAAACCAGCGGAAGACGTCTGCCCTTTGGGGCTGAGTTAGTTTTTTGTCTCGCAGTGAGCCAAACCGGCGCGTGGCGTGGTCAGACAAGGGTGGAGTCGGCACAAAGGAGGTCCAGGGCTCTTTAGCTGGCATGGATGGACGGACTACCATTTCTGTTGCCAGCTGAGATCTTGTTGATTTGCAAGTGTTGCCTAGTAATGGGTTTTAGATAAATCACTGGGAGATGAAAACTTTGGCTTTGGGGAAGGAGGACATCTGGGTTTGATTTCAAATCCTGCTGCCTGTGACTTAGAGGACTAAGTGCTTGTTTATTCCATCCTTTTCCCCTTGGTAAATTATAGGGTTCTTCCTGAGACCTTGTAAATATTCAGCACCTGAATAATGACATGTTTTTACCTCAAAACCTGTGCCATTAAATACAGGCCCAAAGAGAAGGTAGCATCTCTGATTTTGGGTAGGCTCTTGCTAACTCTAAATTTGTCTGTGGGAAGTGGGTGGATTTTCCATTTCCCCTGAAGCAAGTAAGAAAGGCTTTGCCGTAAGGACTGGGAGTATGTGGACTGTAAGTTCTCTTTTAGTTGAAGAAATAAAAGATCTCGAGGAGCTATGTGTGTTACGCATTCTTTTTGGATACTATTTTCTTACTAATTATGTAGCTTATGCTTGGAGGAGAAAGGTGGGGTTTGGAGATTTTTGATTCCTAGG
The DNA here is from genome assembly GCF_030936135.1 of Gavia stellata. Classification (NCBI taxonomy): domain Eukaryota; kingdom Metazoa; phylum Chordata; class Aves; order Gaviiformes; family Gaviidae; genus Gavia; species Gavia stellata. The sequence goes on from NC_082625.1 coordinate 5,663,193, forward strand.
AAGGAATTTGTATACTGACTGACTTTATTTTCTTCATGCACCTTATGTCCTATCTTTGAATGGGTTGGATTTTATCACAGATCACATTGCTTTCAGAACAATACTTCCAGGCAAAGTTACAGTGCTGAACAAGTGCGTTTTGTTCTTTTTGTTGACTCAAGCTTAATGTATTCAAATACTTAAATGTTTTTTCTTGGGATGGATCTGTTTTTAATAAGCCAGCATGCAGAATGCCAGGGTTGGTAGGGAAGTGAATGCAGTTATTTTGCAAAGTTGTTTCTCTGTTGTTTGAGAGGCAGCCTGTACCTATTTGGATTTTTTAGTAAGTGTTGAAGTTGGGGTAGCAAACGGTGGCTGTGTTGGCTCTGTCAAGACGTGGCCTACCACAGCAGGGCAAGCACTGGGGAATCCCTGACCCTTTTTTATTCCAGAAATCATTTGTGCCCTTCTTAAAACTGGAAGGTAATTGGGTGGATAAGTGTTAAACATGAGAGCTGCTGACGTAAACATGAGAGACTCCGAGAATACCGGAGGCAGGAGAACTTTTAAATGTAAAAACTGAATATATTTCCAAATTTAGGCAGGGCTGAAGGAGGTAGAGGATGTCTTGGTAATTCAAATACAATTAATGTTATGTTGATGCTTTATTTTCAAGCATCTGAAGCCTGAAAAAGGTTGTTTGGGGCTTATTAGTATTATTGCCATGTTCTGCCTATGCAGTCTCCTCTGTTGTTCACTCTGTGTATGCTGTATTTCTGATTAGAAGTTGTAGTCGAAATTTGTACAGATGGGAACTCAAATGAAAAGCTCTAAAAGCGAATGTGTTCCCTATCCAGAATTAAAAATGTCACATCGCTGTGTAACTGGATCTAAATCTCTCACGAATACTGTGCTGAGCCATTTTGGGAGGATGCTTCAAATGTGTGGCGTACCCCAGCTGATCACGCTCCTCATGTGGGTTCTGCAAGCTGATCTCTCTTATTCGGGGTGTTAAAACAAACAAAAAGAAAGGGGGGGGGGGGGGGCATTTTCTTGAAATGCTTGGTTTGAGAGGTCCTGTTAACCTCTAAGGTAGATCTGGAAGATCACGGGTAGGTAAGGATAGCGGTAAGTAAACTACAAAATGCGGGAGAGTCTTCGACATGGGGCGCACTAATTTTTTTTTTTTAACCCCGTTCGTTAATAACATCATAGACTTCTAACTTTCCACTCACAATAATGCCATCTCTGACTCTTCAATTCATTTGGTGGAAGCTCACTGTTAAATTTGGTAGCTTTCTCCAGCTTTGCCTCTGAAAGAACATATGGGAGAAATGTATTAAATTGAAAAAGAAAAAAGCTTGGGGGAGGAGGTGGCAGAGGTAAGCAGGTGTACTCAAACAGCTTGGCACTATCTATTTCAGGGATGCTCCTGTGAAAGTGTTGGCATGCTTAATGGCAAGGAAGAAAAGGCCTCTGCATTTTAGCATTTGTAAGAAGTCCAAGTTTCAGTACTAAAAAATGGCTTAGATAAAAGGAAAGTAGCTCTGCTAGCTAATAGATGACTGTAGTCCAGAGTTTGTGTGCTTTATCTCGCTTTCAAGCTAACTTAGTAGAATATTGTAAGACAATCACATACTGCTGGATTACAGCATGTGCTGCTGTACCCCTCTTAGCTTGGTAACTTGCCTCCAATTTTTAATGGTAAACCCTGAGCAGGTTTTCTGTTCTTGGAGGTAAACCTTTTTGCAGCAAACCTTACCCGCTGGCAGAGGAAGCTGAAGGCAGTTCGTGGCAGGCCCTGAGCGTGGCAGTGTAGCTTGTCTCCCTGGACAGCTTTCTCCCAGCACAGCCGTTTGTGTGCAGTTGCCTCCCGGATTTTGCCACAAGTTTGTATCTTGAGGCAACTCCATTTGTGTAGTCGGGACTCAGGCCAGATGCCATGAACGTTTATGTAATAACAGAGAATGAAAATCCCCTTACATTCTGCACAGCTTCCAGATGCCTGTGTATCGTGGGGACTTTTTTTGTGTGGTGTGTGTGTTAGATTCCACCTTTCCCTTTGGAGATGTTTATCTTGGGTTGAAAGACCAACTTGGCATGTCTCTTCTGGCATCGGCATTTTTTTGTCAACGTGAGCTGTGGACAAAGCATGAGGTGCGTGTGAGTTCGGGAGGTTGGGCACTAACGATGCTGGTCTTTGCCCTTCAGAGCTCAGAGAAGGGCTGTGACTACATATCCTCGCAGAAGTGTTGGCTAATTTTTTTTATTGATGTTGTAATTTAGCCAGGCAAATCTAGGCTATGAAGCAGCCCTATCCTAAAATGTATGCTTGAAAGATGCTTAACATTGCTTATAGACTGTATAGCCATAAGTGAGCTAGCTTTATGCTAGCCAGGAGGAATATTTGGGACAGCATAGGCATCAGACACTGAATGTTAACCCAGAGGGCTTTCTAGTCCATAGCTGCCTGCGTTCCGTGGTACTAAAAGTCTGCAATACTTCTAACACGGCTAAAACCATCCCAGCTAGCTTCAGCATAGTGGTGTGCGCTGCTGTCGTGCCCCTGGCCTGAGGTACGGATCTGGCTCTGGTGGGATAGGCTGTCGTTGTCTGGTTTTTCCATGCCTGAGTACTGAAGGCTTGCTAAACTGTGCTGCTGCAGTAGTTCACATGAACAGGCTGGTTTCGAGTATCGCAATCTCTGCTCCAGTTGTGGTGGTTGCCTGCTGAGGTCCTGTCAGGCACAAAACCCTGGTTGCCTGCTCATGTGAATCAGCAACCAAGGGCAGTAATACAGAAAAATGCTTTCATTAGCAGCCCTGTGCTGTGCTGCATCACACAAGTTTGATACCGATGCTCTGGATAGGAAAAGTGGTCTCAAGTTTAAAGAACAGGCTTAGGAGATTCTGAAGAGGCTGCTTCTATATGAAGGGGTGTAATATTTTGGTATTTTTCTTCCCCTGTCTGTTGCAGCAGACTAATTACTGATTGGACTTCATGAACATAAATTCCTGAGCCTGCTGAACTCCCCAGCCCCTCTGCTTTCCACCATGGACCAGGATTATGAGAGACGTCTCCTGCGCCAAATCAACATACAGAATGAAAACACAATGCCTTGCGTAAGTACAAATGGGCTGTGCTAAATGGTCTTAGTCTGCCTATTAAGTTGTTGTCCTTCCTGCCTGTGACTGTTTTCACTTGAGCTTCTGAAAGATACGGGACCTCTTTGAAGCAAACCTTAGTCTTTGGTTGTGCTGCGAGTAGGTGTGAGTTCCTGAGCTCTTCTAGGAATAACCAAACAACTTGACTTCAACAAAGCTTTTGAATATATAAATTCAGTTCAGGTTGCAAAAAGCAGTTAAGATAGTTTTATGTAGCTCAGTAACGCCTTTTTACTAAACAATCTTAGTACGTACATGTGGAACGTAAAAAGTTGGGGGCTAGCAAACTAACAAACCAACTTATAGGGCTTGACAAGATAGAGCATGTCCAGCGGACGCCCCCAAGATGGTCAGGGGGCTGGAGCAGGAAGATGCTGAGACCTGTGTTGCTCAGCCTGGAGAAGATGAGGCTCAGGAGGGATGAAATTGTTGCTTTCAACTACCTGGTGGGTGGTCATGGAGAAAATGGAGTCAGACTCTCTTCAGAGGTATGCGGTGGAAAGATTAGAGGCAATGGATGCAAGCTGCAACAAGGGGAATTCCAGTTAGATATTGGGAAAAAATGTTCACAGTGAGAACTTTCAAACACTGCAACAGGGACCTTGTGGGGTCATTGTCCTTGGAGATGCTGAAAACTCAACTGGATGAGGCAGTGACCTTCAGTGTAACTTTGAAATTAGCCCTGTTCTGAGCTGGGGTCCTTTCCAACATAAATTATTCTATGAAAAAGAATGTGACTGTAGTTGAGGAATCTGCTGCTCACCCTGCAAGCAGTCTGCCCCACTCCAGCCTTCCACATGTTTGCTGTGACGATGTCAGCTTGAGAAGGAGCAGTGAGAAAGAGGCTGTTTAGTTGCTTCTTTGGACAGAAGTTCCCATGACAGTTGGACTCTGATGCGCTTACTAGTTTTGTTAAGGGGATAAACTAATGCTTGGCTCTTCTACTTAAGCATATTCAGCTTTGACAAGACCTCACTGATGTTTTCCAGACTCCTGCTGTTGTCAACACTTGTTCTTGTATGTGTCTTTTATTCTTTAATTCAGGTAGCAGAGATGAGAAGAACCCTGACGCCTTCCAATTCTCCGATGTCTTCTCCTAGTAAGCATGGTGACAGATTCATTCCCTCGAGAGCTGGGGCCAACTGGAGCATCAACTTCCACAGAATAAATGTAAGTTTTACTCCTCTCTCCTACAGCTCAGTCTTGGAACTGAGGAAATGGCACGTTTTGTTTTGGCTGGCATAATTGCTCTGCTTATCTTCTGCACCGTGGTCTTCTGCTGCCCCAAAAGAGTTCCTTTGAATACATGTCTTCAGACAGGCTGCCCCTGTGGTCCAGGAGACTTCTTCATTTGGTATTTCACCATATATCATGAGGTTTCTGTATGGTGATAGCATGTTTCTACCTTTCAGGAAAACGAAAAATCACCAAGTCAAAACAGAAAAGCAAAGGATGCCACATCGGACAATGGCAAAGGTGAGACCACCTTTCTACCACTTGTGCCATGCCTATAGCTTTTATTTCAAACTGTTGGCAAGTTTTGGAACAAGGGAACATTGGCACTTTCATGCTTATGCAAAAAATCGTGCTGGTGTTTTAGGAAGTGCCCACATCATGAGAGTGAATACCAGGTCACCTCCGTAGGCTTCTGACGAGAGTCTGGGAAGCGAGAGGCTATTTGTATCCGTTGATTTATTGTGCCATGGAAGCACTTTCCTGAGGGAGTGGAAGGAGGGGAAGCTTGCTGCTAATCTTGATTCCAGACTGGGGCCCCAGGCTTATTAAGAGGCCCAGCGAATGTACAAGTCAGGCAGATGTGATCCTGCCACTCCTTGCAGAGCTTTTTGCTGCTTCCGAGTTCTCTGCCAAAGCGCTCGTTTGGGTTCACAGATGGCCTTGCTTACTCTGCCTTGCTGAAGAACGAACTCTTAGGAGCAGGGATCGAGAAAGTGCAAGACCCACAGACGGAAGACAGGAGGCTGCAGCCATCCACCCCAGAGAAGAAGTCTCTCTTCACTGTAAGTTGGTTACTTTGCATTAAAACCAACAGAGGTTGCACGTGTGCGTCGCGGGAACAAAGCACACGGTTCTGCCAAGCTGCTAGTGCAAGCGAGTTAGTGTTGTGGCTTGACTAAGATAAGCTGTTGATAACAAAATTTGGTGGCCTGTAAAGAAAGAGAATTTAAGTATCTGCAGCAAGCTACGTACTTCCTATTTCTGTACTAGCAGGGAAGCTGAGTTGGAACCAAGCTTTTTTAGACAGTGGGGTAAATGACCAAATCAAGCTTTTGGACTTGAGTGGAGATGAGGGGTTTTTTTGTATGGTTCCAGAGCACCTGGGAAAGGGAGGAACTGATAAGTCTGGGAAATCTGACTGGGTGTTGGAGTTAGCTAGGCATCAGGCACCAGCGCATGTTGCGAGTGATCTCCTAGGTCTTGGGCATGCTGGGGTTCTTACTAGATGTGTTTTCTTTATATAGTATTCACTCAGCACAAAACGCTCTAGTCCAGATGATGGCAACGAGGTCTCACCGTATTCCCTGTCTCCTGTCAGCAACAAAAGGTAATACTCATTCTCCACAGACTGTGACAAGGGAAGGGTTGGGACAGAGGATTCAGTGAGGTTCTCTAGGGCTTCTTTCTAAGGCATCCAAAAATCTGGGGAGGTAATAAGTAGGGACAGTCAAGTTCTAAGACTTTCTGCAGGTGCCCTACCTGCCTAGATACCGAATATGCCTTGGCCATAGTCTATCTTTTTGTTCCCTAGCCCTTTATAGAAGCAGAACCTAATTCCTTCCAGTCTTTCCTGCTAGAAAGCATTTTGTGGCCTCTTTGTGCATTTAAAGAGTGGCTACATCTGTGTCTACCACCTGCTGTGATGTGCAAGATCCTGTAGTTGTTTTTATATCTGTTTTTGTAAACAGTCAGAAGCTGCTAAGATCACCTCGAAAACCAACTCGGAAAATCTCAAAGATTCCTTTCAAAGTGCTGGATGCCCCAGAGCTGCAGGACGACTTCTACCTGAACCTGGTGGACTGGTCCTCTCTTAACGTCCTCAGCGTTGGCCTTGGGACTTGTGTTTACCTATGGAGTGCTTGTACTAGCCAGGTAAATGATCATCAGTGTCTGGAGAGTGAAGTGCCCGTTTACTGTAGGTCTCTTCCAGCCATAGCATCTTTCAGAGCTATGGAACGTGCTGTTTGAGGGGTTCAGCACTTGTAATGCTCTGTTCCCAAGCTAGGTACTAGTTTGTGAGACGGTTAATAGTGTAGTATGACAGTAACAAGTGTTTCTTACTCCATTCTGTCCTACTTTCAAGGTAACCCGACTGTGTGATCTCTCTGTGGAAGGAGATTCTGTAACATCTGTGGGCTGGTCAGAACGGGTCAGTATAACGTTGTCAACAATGACAGCTGAAACGCTTGTAATTTGGACACTATCATTGTAGCTGTATAGCTCTTCCTCACAGGTTTTAACTTCTTGGGTTATTTTCCTGTATTTCCCCAAACTCCCTGTACGCATCACAAATCAAATGTGTTTTCCTGTCTGCGCTATTTTTTTTCTGCTAAATGAGGGGATATAGAGCAACCTCTTGTATCTTCAGGTTTTCGAGGCATTTGCTGAGATGTGTGGAAGGAGAAAGAGCCGGTTGGCTCCTCCAGCTCTTGCTAATAAAAAGTTACAATAAGTATATTCCAGCCAGGCTGCTTGCCCCTCTCTGTAGGGAAAAGATGTAATATGGAAGAACTCTGGATGCTTTGCATCTTGTAGGATTTACCTCAAGTCTTTTCCTCAGCTTCTAGTTTTTGTTTTATATCTGTCTTTACCTACTGGCTTTACTGATCATGGTTTTCTGTTTGTCTAGGGGAACTTGGTAGCCGTTGGCACTCACAAGGGCTTTGTACAGATCTGGGATGCAGCTGCAGGAAAAAAGCTCTCCATGCTAGAGGGGCACACAGCCAGAGTCGGTAAGGAGGTGGGAGGCAGAGGTTTCCCATGTTTCATTTTTTCATGATTGAACTTTTTCCTTGTAAGTGAGGGATCTGCTTGAAATAGCAGAACTCAAAAAGTACCAGAACTGATATTTATCCCCTGCTATGTCTTGAGCAGTCTTCAAAATATTAGCATCTAGTAATTGTGGTGTTCTGATCTTGGGTGTGGTGGTGTTTGAGTATTGCAGCAGGTGTTTCCTCCATGTCTGAGGCATTTTAGGTTTGGTTACAACATCTTTTTTCACTGCCACTGGCTTCCGGTTTCAGCCCTGCAGGCAGGCTGCTTTACACTGAGATTTCCAGTTCCCTTATTCTGCTGGGACTTTTTTTTTTTTTGCTCAGAGGCATTTTGAATCTGAACGCTGGAGTGAGACTTGGGAAGTCAGGGCACCTTCTGGGTTCTGTTTCTGTGCTTTACTGCACCGTGAAATGGGATTAGTGGTACCTTGAGTAAGTTTGCGCAGGTTAATCTTTAATTGTACACTATTTGAGGACTTCAGACACTGGATATAAGGGAGGTCTGTAAGCACAGATTTTTTTTTTTTTTTAAACCTTGGCAACTGTGGTGGCTGTGTTCTGTCTACCTGCTCCTGCAAGACTCCCACAACATACTCTTATGCTCTGCCTGCGTTACAGGTGCCTTGGCATGGAACGCGGACCAGCTGTCTTCTGGGAGTCGAGACAGGATGATCCTTCAGAGGGACATCCGCACCCCACCCCTACAGTCCGAGCGGCGGCTCCAGGGCCACAGACAGGAGGTCTGTGGGCTCAAATGGTCTACGGACCACCAGCTCCTGGCCTCTGGAGGAAATGATAATAAGGTATGGGACTTCCAAGGAGTCATGTGAGGTTCAATGTCTCTAGATCTTCACCAGGAAATGTCAGGCCCCCTTTCTTTAAGGCTGTTTGGCCTCTCTGAAAGGGGCTTTTGTTTCTGTTGTTGGACTGTGTCCAAACATAAATCATGCTAAGCTTCTACTCAGTCTCCTCTCTAATAAAATTAAAAAGGCAAATTTAATTTTGCTTCTGTATTTGGCTAATTAAATCTATAGCTTGACTCAGGGTTTGAGTTCAACAAAGCTACTGCTAAGCTGTACTTCCTGACTTTATGTAGCGTATAGTCAAGTTTGTTGCAAGCATGTTTATGCAGAAGGAAACTGAGTCTAGAGCTATATAAGTTCTAATACCTATAACGCAGTCTTGTAGTTCACTGAGCACCATATGGAGGAGGCATCTGTTATGGAGAAGCAGTGTTCAGAGCCCTTTGGAGCAGGTTGCTAGGGAGTGAATTTGCCCAGTGCCTGTGTGACAGCATGCTTGTACTGAGGTCCTCCTGCTCAGAATAACTTCTAATGAACTTGAGCATACTCCTAAATATTCTGGAATAATACAGCCATAAAGACAAAAGAAGGGTTTGAGTTCACGGTCAGTGACACTGTGTCTTTGGCCTCATAAGCTTAATTTAAGGACTGTTAGCTTCCTTGTGGCCCGGTGGTAGAATGGGTCCTCAGTTGAGTGTGGTGGCAGGGTGGGACTGGCTTCAGGGCTGCAAGTGCAGAGTGGAGGTGCATGCGCTCAGGCAGAGCTGTGGGAAATCGTCTTGTTGCCCAACTGCCCTCATCCGTCCCAGTGCAACATTGAGGCTTGTGGGTGTTGCGGACACATGACTACAGCGCAAGTTTAATCACGTCTCTCCTCTCTGCCAGCTCCTTGTCTGGAATCACTCCAGCCTGAGTCCTGTCCAACAATACACAGAGCATCTTGCAGCAGTAAAAGCTATTGCCTGGTCTCCACATCAGCACGGGCTCCTCGCCTCGGGCGGTGGGACAGCTGACCGCTGCATACGCTTCTGGAACACGCTCACCGGGCAGCCTTTGCAGTGCATCGACACTGGGTCACAAGTGTGCAACCTGGCCTGGTCGAAACATGCCAACGAGCTAGTAAGTTCCTCCTGGTGCAGTCCTGCTGCTGAGCTGTCTTGTGGTAGGAAGCATGATGCATATTTCCCTCTCCCCTTTCAGGTGAGTACCCACGGATACTCGCAGAACCAGATCCTCGTCTGGAAATACCCCTCGTTAACTCAAGTAGCAAAGCTAACAGGGCACTCGTACAGAGTCTTGTATCTGGTAAGTGATGGCCATGTCTCTGAAAACTTCTGTAGCTGCTTACCTGGCTGCACATGCGCTGAGATGAGACCCAAAGCCGCAGTGCCGGTGGCACTGTGAGCTGCCTGTAGTCTAGGTGGAGATATGAATGCTGCCCCGCAAGCAATGAGAAATTCTCTGTATCTGGTTTCCTTGCCTGTAAGGGATGCTTTGATTTGCTGCTATGGAAATGTGAGGCTTTATTAATGAATAGTGAAGCCTGCCAAAACTCTTCTGAGGAAGCACAAGCATCTCTTCTTGTTGCCTTAAGACTTGTACGCTTTTTCACTGGTGACTGTCAGCAGGGGAAGAATTTGATGCTTTCAGTCCTCCTAATTTGTCATTAAAATGCTTGGTGCCGTTAATCCACATTGATCTCGTACCTGCTTTGTTACTGTTACATAGGGCTTTCAGCGGATTCATAACAGAGGTGATAAATATGCTGATACTGTTTTTGTCAGGTAGATTCCAATGTAAGTGACTAACAGAGCTGGCAAATGCCAGTCATATCACGCTTCCTGCCTTAACGCGTATTTATAATCCGGGGAGGAATAGCCTCAATTACAAACGGCTTGGATTTCTTAACACAAGTATCGTTATTATGATAATTCAATTCCACCCATGTGTTCCATAGCTGCATAAGTAAGTTGCAAGTGCTCAAATTGGCACCTACTGAGACTGAATAAGGCACATGAAAGCAGAGGTAGTTGTTTGGTTTCTCACCGCCAGTCAAGTAGGAAGGAGAGTTAAATAACTCTCATGCATTCCAATGAAGATTTGTTTTCAACCTCAGAAATGTCCCAGATGCTAAAGGTTGCTCTCTCTTTGTCTTAGGCAATGTCCCCTGATGGGGAGGCCATAGTTACAGGAGCTGGGGATGAAACCTTGCGCTTCTGGAACGTCTTCAGTAAAACTCGCTCGACAAAGGTGAGGATGCATGTGTGGATGGCTGCAGCTGTGTCCTGCAGGAGGCTCAGCCTTTGGGGGCGAATTCAGTCCAAGTTTGCTCTGTTCTGCTGCCTGGCCTCTGATCTTTTCACCGTATCCTGCAGATTGAGGGCTGGATGCCGTGAAGGGTTAAACTTTGCTGAGATATAAAGGGATTTGTAGTCATCAGATGAAATAAAAGGCAGTGTGACAGAACATCCTTCTCCTGGCTGTTACAAGGCTGCTGAACATAGCAGCATTTCAGGAAGCTCACCCTGATCCCACCATCTTCCCTGCTAGCATGCTGCTATGAACTGACCCCATCCTCAGAGACGATTATCCCCTAGCTCCTTACGGAAGTGCTTAATGGTGGCTTGGATGAAAAAGGGGTCATGGATGCTGCCACTGACGACTCACCATCACTGAAAGCGGGTTGTGCCAGATGCTCTGAGAGCTTTTCTGGGTGTCTGTCAGTGGCAGTGGAGAATGGCACAGAGAATGGCACCAGCGGGGAGCTGGTGTTGCTCACTGCTGGGTGTCCCCCTGGTTTCTGATGGCTCTGGGGTACAGCTTCCTGCAAAGCTGTGGGAATGGCACGCTTACCTGCCATGCTCCTTGTTATCAATTGGAAAAAAAAAAACAACATGGGAACATTTATGGTATTGGACTTTGAATGGTGAACTCGGATCGTGCTCTGAGCTAGAGAGACCTCACCAGATTAGCAGTTGTTTTATTAAAAAAAAAAAAACAAAAGCACATGGAGTAGCGCTGCAGCACAACTGTGGAGTACTTAGCACCTGCTTTGTCTTTTCTTGTCAGGAGTCTGTATCTGTTCTCAACCTCTTCACCAGGATACGATAAACCCCATATACTGCGACCCAGGAGACTACAGCCTGACATACCAGGATAAAACCACTACCTTGGTGTGCATGGAACCCCAAACAATCAGCCAGAAGGGGAGGGAGCGCCAGTGGGACTGGAGGATGGACCCAAGAGATGTTAATTAAATACGTGCTTGTGAACCACGCTGGGCAGTATTTGGGATGGGGTTGGGGAGGGGAGGGAACTGCCAAAGGTTTACAGATTCATCCTTCATAAAGGGAAACGGGTACAAGAGAAATGTTAAACCAGCATCCTCCAACCCTCGTGTTGTATACTGGAGAAAACAGGTATGACATGGACCATTGAGAGCGGACCAAGGCCATCCCAGCTGCTGCGTTGTCCCCTCTTGGGAGAGATGAGAGTATCCTTGCCTCTGTGGGAACAGGTTTAATGTGCTGCTCTGGGTCGCTCTGTCCTCGGATGCACATCTTTGGAGGTAGGAGCCAGCCAGACTTGTTCAATACAACTGGTGCGAGGGGGCTGGGCCTTAGCCTCTCTGGTTATCTAAGGGCATTGTTGATAGCCTGGCATCCCCATTACATGAAGAAACTGGAGAACTGCTTATTTTCCTTTTTTTCTTTTTTTTTTCCAAATAGGTACTGTAGTACTTGATACAATCATTCCTGTAAGACAGCTTGATTTTTTGGCATGCTTGACAGCTGCCTTCAAACAAATACATTTTTGGGCTCTAAACTTTGGAGGAGACTTGAAGAGGCTCCACCTCAGAGGGAGCACGTTCAGAAAGTTCTGAAATTGCTATTGCATGTTCTGGGCTGATCCTTTTAGTTAACAGAGAGGAAAAACAATGGCTTTTAAAAAAAAAAAAAACCATAAACCAACAACCACCGTGCATGTGGAGCTTCCCACAGTGCCGTTTGTGGCAGGCTGGTTGCTCTGGAGTCTTCCTGAGGGGTAAAAGCAGTTGAGATGTGTTTGAGAAACAAAACGACTCATGTGGATCTTTTTTTTGGGGAGAGCATGGCCTCTTCTGGCTGGAGGGGGGGAAACAGCAGGTCTGGGCGAGAAGAGGGGGTTCTGTTTCTAAAGCAAGGAAGAAGTGTTGGTTTTTTTTATCTCCAAGTCAAAGCCAGGGACCTGTTGTTGTTGTTTTGGGGGTTTTTTTAAGTTGTATGGGAAGAGAGTGCCTGCTTGTGCGTTTGGAGCCTGTGTGATGAGTGCCGTGGGATGTGACGCAAAGCACTTGTGTGTATGTGTTGCTTTTAATTTAAAGAAGCTGTTACGCTTGCAGCAGCCTGTTCCTGTCTTTCTTTGTACACGTGCCAATGCTCTCCCTGCCGTGCGCCTGGCTCCTGCCTGCCTCCTGCCCTCTTGAGTGCACTGGGGTGCGAGTGCCGTTTCCTGCTCTCGTTTGGATTTTCCTGGCTGTGTATATAGACCTTGACCTGCTCTCCGTAGAGTGCATAGGCAATACTTTTCTCTCTCTCCCCCCCCACACCTTTCTTTTCCTGAAACCAGACTGTAGGGGAGGCGGTAGGAATCTAATTGTCTCTCCCCAGTGCCACCAGTATCCTTAGCGTGAGCTTCTGAGGTGTAGGAAGGCTGGTACGGAGAAGGGCAATGAGGTGCCGTTCTGTTCACTACAGCCTTGACCACGTGTGCCGTTACACCAGTGCCTGGATCAGGCTCTTGGCGCTACCCCTGCGGGTCGCAGGTGCTTGGAGGCACTCGTGCGGAGCCCGTGTGCTGGGAGCTCGCCACTCCTTACTTAGCAGGCTGGCAGCGCTGAGTCTCCAAAGCCCCAACTGGCAAATTGTCTTACAGCCTCACTTGTCTCTGAAATGTAATTCCTGAAACATGGTTTCAACACACTTTATTGTAGTTCTTGCTGCAGGAGCACGGGGCTTAGTTTAGAAATCATTTGACGGCCTCCCAGCCCCTCTCTTGTCACTTGTTACACTCACTGGCACTGTTAAACTTCATTGTGTGGAAGGACCACCGCAAAGCACTGAGGAATTGTTAAAATTAAGTCGGATCGTTACGTTGGCAAGCAGGTTTGAAGTGAAAGGCCACCTGCAGCAAGGTGTGCTCTGTCACGGGTGTCTGTCCTGTGTAACACTGTCAGGCAGCAGAGCCGGGGGACGGGGGGTGTTTACACCAGGGGTGAAGGTGGTTGGTAGCTGCTGTTGTGGATTTTCTTGGCTGTTGTGGATTGTCTCCTGCCTAAATCCTGACACGCAGACCCCCAGGAGACACTGCTTTCTCCTTCGGGAAGAAATAGATGGGGGGGTGGGGGCACACATAAGGTCTCAGCAGTGGGGTGGTTTCACACGGGTTTGTGCCCATGCTGGAGCAGGAGGAGGGAGCTGGGCAGCCCTGCCGGAGCGTGGGGTGGCATAGGGTGAGTGTGGCGCTGCGGGGGCTCCCCACTGCCCCGGGACTCCTGCAGGGACAGCGGATGGAGGGTGGGTTTCCCTCTCGCACTGCCATGTGGGTGCTTTCCCCAGAGGAGCCCCAGGAGCTGCTGGGGCAGTGGGCAGTGCCGTCTGGGCACACGTGGCCTGTGCTGCATCCGCAGCTCGGTGCTCCCCGCTCTCCCAGCGTCCAGCTGCGCCCTGGGATGCTGCAAGGGGGACAGCCCCTCATTGCTCTGTCCCCGCATCGTGCTCCTCTCTTGCCAGGGACTTTCACAAACTACATCTCTCACTTTTCTCGCTTTGGAGCTGCCTTGGGAGCAGGTTGGCTCATCGTGACTTCCCGCATCACGCTTGGCAGGGAGGGCTAGAGATTTCCAAGCCATGGCTGGTCTGCGGCTGAATGCGTTGGCTACCGAGCATGGTGAGAATGAGCTGTTCAGATTGACTTAGCTGTTAAAGCATGGCACAAACTCCTTCCCCCACCCTGCTCGCAGCTGCCAAGGCAGATGCAGAGTTCCCAGAACTTCTCTCTGCAGGTCTTCCACTGCAAGAGTGTGGGTGGGTGTGCGTGTGTGTCCCGGCTCACGCAGGCGAGCGGTGCGACACTGTCGGCTGGGGTGTGCTGTGGCGTGTTAAATGGGAAAAAGAGCAAAGCTAATGTGAGCTTGTGTTTGCGGTGTGTGACCTGTGAGCACTGAACCGTGCGGGCGGGTTGAGCAAAGGGTCCTCCCAGAGTTTGTGTGATAAAGTCTGCGACCTTGTGGCATTGTTATATATAAGGCATCATATGGTGGAAAAAAAAAAAATACGGAGCGTTGTAACTTTTCCATGTAAAGCAATCTAACTGGCATTAAACAAATTGTGAATTTATGTTTCTTGGGCTTGGTGGATCCACTTTTCCATGGTGAGGTGAGGGCACAACGAGTCCCCGAGTGCTCCCGAGCTGCCCCCCCAGCCCCAGGGTCCCTGCAGCAGCTGCCCCTGGCTCTGCAGGTACCAGCTTTCTGAGCTGCAGGTCTTGCTTGTGGTTTATTGCTCCCACCTGCCCGCTTGTGTTTGCTTTCCTGCTGTGGGAAAGCAGGGAAGCGCAGCCCCAGCCCTCCCTGCCCTGCCCCTGTTCCTCTCTGTGGGGCAGGAAGGGATCAAAGGTGCCCCTGACCTGGTGCAGCCCCTCTGTAGCCTCCCCGCCTTGGTGTGGGGCAGTTGCCGGGTGCCAGTTTGGGCACTGTTTGCTCCCGGATGGCTGCAGCGAGCCCATGGGTAGCACCAGGCATGGAGCTGGGGGAGCACAGCACCCTTGAGAGGGAGGTTGTGCTGCCCTTGTGCAGGTGGGACCCTTGCCTGGGGGAGGAGAAACCCCTGCTCCTTCCCAGGGGCGGTGGGATGTGGCAGCTTGCCATGGCTTCTCTAGGCTGGCTGTGCCTCGGTTTCCCTGGGGTCAAGGAGGGAGGGCTGGCAGCTGGGATCTGGCTGGGGAGGGGTGGCAGCTCTTGTGCTGAGCTTGCTGGCTGTCCCACCAGCTGGGAGGGGTCTTCGGCGCCCGTCTGCAGTGCCCCTCTCCAGCGCCCTCAGATCCTGCTGCCTTTAAGGCCATCCTGTACCCCCCCCCCCGCCACCCCCAAGCGTGTCCCCTGCCCTGCTTGCGCCCAGGGGTGCTGCTGGTGGGGGCTTAGAGTCCTGACACCTCCCTCCCACCCCCAGCAACCAGCATATAACGCTGGGAGGGGGCTGCGCCAGGCCCCCCTGCTGAAGCAGGCTGTGCCCTGGAAGACCACCCCTCTGGGCTGGGATGCTGTGGGGCAGAGCTGGTCCATGGGGCTGAGCGGCAGGGGTGAGGAGGCGGAGGACCCCCTGTACCCCCTTGCCTCCCGCACCGCTCACCGCTGCTGGCAGGGGCCCCACATCCTCTGGGGGGAGCGGGATCCCCTGCCCCAGGTATGGAGCTGAGCTGGGGGGTCTGGGGTGCGGGAGGGATGGCACAGGATACTGGGAGGAGGAGGAGGGGGGGAAGCCCCAGGGCCCCTCAACCAGTTGGGGTTGAGTTCAAGGGCTTTGGGCTGGGAGAACTCTGCTGTGGGGTGCAGGTCCTGCTGTGCCCCTCCCCAGCGCTGCTCCCCACCCTCAGCTTACGCCCAGCGCCTGTGGGCGGTGGCCTGGTGGGACCCCCTCGTCCCTGCTGTGTACCTGGGACCCTGCACCCCCCTGGGGACCCTTCCTCTGGCGGGAGAGACCCGTCCTGGGGAAGGAGTATGGCAAGAGCTGGGAGGCCTGGCTGGCTATAGGGCCATGGGGCCCCCAGCTATGCCCCCTCTTGCCCCCTTCCCCTCTGCTTCCCACTTGTCACCGGGAGCCCCTGGGTGCTGGGGGGCAGCTCAGGGTATGTCCCTGTGTTCTCCTGCCCCCCCAACGCCTGGGACATCAGCACCTGGAGCCTCCTCTACCACCAGCCTTCCACCTACCAGTAAAACCCCCATGTCCTGCGGGAGTCCTGGCCCCTTCTTGGGGAGCAGGGAGGGGATGGGGGGTGAGTTGGTGCTCATCCTGTGGCATCTGGCCTGGCAGGGTGCTGCTGGGTGCTGACCACCCCAGCCCCCCAAATCCTGCCTCCCTCCACTTGTCACAAGGAATATGGCAGCCTCGGGGAAGGGGCAACGTGGGCCCCACAGCACCCCCCGAGAAGGGGGGTCACATCTTTATTAATAAAATCGCCTGTCCCTTTGTCGCTGGGGGTGGTGGGTGCCTGACCCCAGCCAGCCCCTGCATGCTTCTCTTTGCCCCCTGGGAGCTGCCCGGGTTCGTGCTGCTCCTCAGGGTGGGGAGACATGGGGGGAGCGAGATGGACCCCACAGCTCGCGTGGGCTCCCCAGGCATATTGGGGGGGCTGGGAGGCACTTGGTGACGGAGCCCCCGGCTGTTCCCTGAGAGGTGGAGGAAGGGCTGGGAGCAGCCGCTGAGCCTGTCCCCTGGCTGGGGCCCTGGTGACGGCTGTGTCCTTGCTGGCCTCGTGTCTTCTTGTACCTGGGGGGGAGGCAGGGTCCCTGCTGCGCTGGGGACAGAGGGACCCCTGGCCCCCGCCACTCACTGGTGTGACAGGTTGAGCTCTGGCCAAGCCCCCATGGACACCAGCTGCTGCTCCAGCTCCAGGATGCGAAGACCGATGTACCCCGAGGACATCAGTAGGGCCACCATCCTGGAGGACAGGCCAGCGTCAGGCACAGGGGTCACAGGGACAGGGCAGGAACAGCGCCGTGGCCAAGGTCCCGCGCGCTCACCCTGGGGACGCAGTGGCCAGGCCAGCGCAGGTCCCCAAGGGGGAGTGGGGGAACCCCAGGCTGCCAGTGCCAACGCTGGAGAGCCTGTCTGTGCCAGGGTACAGTGGGGACAGGGACCCAGGGGATGTCCTGAAGCCCCGAGGTGCGTGAGTGGATCTCGGGGACTCACAGCAGCAGGTAGATGAGGATGACAGCATTGAGAGCGCTCAGCTGCACGGTGGTCCGGACCCATAGCGTGGTGTGCTGTCCCCCTGCCAGGATGAGGCGGTGTCAATGCTGCTGAGAGCCTCAGCCTGGCCCCTGTGGTCGGCACTGCTTGGTGCCGGGGGCCAGCCCTGGGGTCAAGCGCCAGCAGCATCCCCCTCCCCAGGGTCCCCTGACCTACCCTGGAGACTGTGTGGCTTTGCCAAGGGCACCTGCTCGCTGCTGCTCAGAGCCAGCACCGCCGCCTCTCCATCCTCCTCCTCCGCTTGCCTTGGCATCGGGCTCGGCCCATCTGCGTGCAAAAGGGAGACATTCGATGAGTGCCCCAGGACCAGGGAGGGAACTGGGGGGTCCTGGGGACCTGGTGGGGCACACTTGGCCGCAAAGAGCAGATCCTGCACTCCCCAGTGCTGTGGGGAATGCTGTTTAGGTGGCCAAGGGCTGCGCGGACCCTCCTGGACCATACGTGGCTGGGGAGGGGGAGCAGAGCCGAGATTTGTCAGTGGGGCAGAAACGTGGGTGAGGACACAGGCACTTGCACAAGCAGGGCTGCGAGTGTGCGAGGTGCGTGCAGGCTGCAGGGTGGCCACTCACCCAGCAGCTCCTGGAGGCTGTTGGGCTCCGGCGTGCTCTGCTCCAGGTCCGACTGGCTCGAGGTCTGAAAGAGGACAAGCCCCAGTCGTGGTGCACGTCCCCAGGGTGCCTGCCCCACAGCCATGGGGACATGGGTGGGACCCGATGGGACTCATGCCAGCCCCGAGGAGGGAGCCCTGAGGGTCCTGGGGTCTGCACCGCCCCAAGCTGGGGCTTTTCAACTCCACGTTTCCCCCCACCACCCCCCAAAAGCCTTCACAGGGGGCAGGCACCCATGCAGCGTGGGCTGCCACCACCGCATCTGTCCCTGTCCCAGCCCAGGGGGCCAGGGCTGTGCCTCCCGCTGCCGAAATCCTCCTGACAACCATTTTCCAGCCTTACCAGAGGCCTCCTAAGGATTTCCTCGTTGCTCAGAGAGGCCAGAGGGCTCCAGCCGTTGTCCTGGACAGGAGAGATGAAGGGGGGGTGCCAGCCACCGCAATGGCCCTGCAATGGGGGGTGACAGAGTCCCCACGTGCCCGGCCCCCGGTGCGACGCAGTGCATACCTGCAGGTGTTTGCAGACTGACTTCAGGAGCTGGTATGTGGCCTCCCTCCGGCGCAGCGACACGAAGAGGAACTGCCGGAGAGCAGGAAAAGGGTTTGCGCCAGAGCTGCTCCCTCGGTCACGGCCCAGAGCCCGCCGGCTGTAGGGACCAGGACACCGTGACTAGCCCGGGCTGAGCTGCCCCCCAGCACCATCCCCGGCCCTGCTCTCACCTTCTCCCCCTCGGCCGTGCGGATACTGAGCGCATTGGGCACCAGGAGCGCCGTGTTGGTCTTCTTGAGGGCTGAGATGGAGGTGACGGGGACCACCGCCTGCGCCGGGGGGGCCAGGCAGTGACACCGTGTCCCTGGCTGCTGCCCGTGCCCCCCGCCAGAGCCGCCGGCCCCGTGCCCATCCCCAGCCCACCTTGATGTCCTTGAGCAGGAGGCTGGAGTGGAAGCAGACGTGGCGGGAGGAGATGTAGAGGCGGCCGTGGTAGGGCACCTCTCTCTGCCAGGCGCAGGAGAAGCAGGCCAGCAGCGGTTCCTGCTCGGCAAGCTCCCCGAAGGCTTTGCGGTAGCCGGCGGCACGCTTGCTCAGCTGCGGGGGAGGCCGGGGCATGGGGCTGGCATGGCGTGGTGCTTGGGGCAGAGCCCTGGCTCCACAGGCATCCTGCAGCCCCCCCCGCTCCGTTGCTACCTCTGCCACAAAACCACAGGACAGACCCTCCCTCAGCACCCACCCCACAGAGAGCATCCCGCTGGGACCACGGCGCTGGGGCTGGGGACCCCCCTCCTGGGCTCCGGTGCCCCGAGACTCACCGACGGGGACGGGTGTCCCTGCCTGCCCGCAGCCGCAGCCTGCTCTGGCTCCTTGCAGAAGGAAGGGTCACAGGTTTTGGATCTGGCGGGCAGCAGCAGGCAGGGGTGAGCCACAGGGCTGCCTGCAGACCCCGCTGTGCACGGGCATCGTGCCCTCTCACCTGGGCGAGAGCACCCGGGGGGGGCATGGCCGCACCGGACTGGTGGGAGGTGAGGGCTGGGATGCAGCACCCACCTGGTGAGCACGGGGTGCCCCAGTTGGGTACCCACGCTGCCCCGCTCCTCCAGGCTCTGCCACTGCTTCTCCTCCAGCACCCCCCTTCTGCTCCTCCTCAGCTTCCCTGGCATGAAGGACGAGTCCGAGGCGCAGCTGGGGGACTGGGGGGTTAGGGGGGACAGCCCCCACTGCTGCCTGTCCCTGCAGCACAGCAGCCCCCGTGACGGTGACACCAGCCAGTCCCTCCCCTGGAGGGGGCATGGGGACAGGGCTCAATCTCTGCCAGGACCATGTGGGCAAAGCCCACCTGATCGCACGCGCACTTCTCCTGCCCCATGGTGGCACGCCACCGGCTGCGATCCCCTGCGGCTGCCAGTGCACGGGGCTCCCCTCGTCTGGCTGCTCAGCAGCCCCCCCAGTGCCCCCCATCAGCTCTCGGGGCTCATGTGGGCTGCACAGCCCCCCCCCATCACAGCATCTCTGCAGCTGGCAGGAGGCACCGTGGCTCTGCCAGACCCCTGCCTGCCCCCGTGACTCAGTTTCCCCAGCAGCACAGCCCTGCCTGGCCGCAGGAAGAGCCCAGCAGCCTGCAGGCAGCAGCACTGGCAGCGGGGCAGTGGTTAGTCCCTGCCTGCTGCGCCATGGCCCCGGAGGGAGCGGCGCAATTACCATCACACCAGCCAGCTCCGGGAAAAGGTGCGCCCATGGCCTCCCCGGCACATGGGCCCCAAACCCAGTGCTAGGAACCACCCGGACCCCATCCCGCCAGCCTGCACCCTGCCCCGGCAGGAGGGACGGCACGTGCCAAGGGGGATGCCTGGTCCCCCAGGAGCGGCTGGGCCAGCTCTGCTCCCCACTCGTGGGTGGGGGGCCAGGGGGGGTGACAGCCGCTGGGTCCCTCCCGGTACTCGGAGCGATGGTGCGTGGCTGGGCTGGCGCTGGAGGGGCTGGGAAGACAGCTCTGCTGCCGGATCCATGTGCGGGCAGCAGAGTCCCCTCACCAGGGCAGCTCCTGCCCACCCCACGCGGTACCTGGTGGCGGGCACAGCCGAGCCCTCCCGTCCCGTCCGGCCTGCGCCGCGGCCCCGTTCACGTCCTGCTCCCACTCACGCTTCTTCCAGAGCCGTTCCCGGCCCGCAGCTGCCTCCTCCTCCTCCTCCAGCTGGCGAGGAAGGGCAGGCAGGCGGGGCCGGGACCGGCCGCAGCAGGTTTGCAGGGAGGCGTCGGGGCAAATACCAGCCCAGGGCTGGCTGGGTGGGAGCCTGCGCCGCAGAGCCTGGGTCACCTGGGAGGCTGCAAAGGGGTGAACGGGCATCACTGCCACGGCACAGCATGGCTCGGGGAGGGCCGCACACCCCGGCTCCCGGTGGGATGCGGGAAGCCGTCCTGCCACCATGCCCGCCTGCCCATCTCGCCAGGCCCGCAAGCTGGGGGGCTTCGGCACGGGGAGTCCCTCAGGTGTGCCAAGTGCCAGCGGGGTGACGCTGGCACCAACCCACGCGTCCCCCAGCAATGGGAGCCCCATGGGGCAGCCTAAGGGGTGGAAAGGGGCACTAAGCATCCTCACCCCACAGACCTGCCCACCCCGGGGGGTTCCCTGGCCACGGCCCTCTGCATCCTCTGGAGCAGCGTGGTGCCGGACCCAGACCAGGGAGGGGGTTAAAAAACACCCCCAGGTGTGCTGTGGTGGGCAGAGCTGCCCGTCCAGCGTCTCCTGCCAGCGCTGCTGAGCTGGGGCTGTGCAGCACCCGCCTGAGCACACAGTGGGTGAAAGCGTGCTGCTCTGCAGGCACCTCTGTGACCACAGCCCTCACGGCGTGGGGTGGGGGGTGGTTCAGCTGCCCCCCAAAACATTCTGCAAATCCCCCTCCCAGGCAGAGCTGACAGCCAGAGCAGCACACCCTGCAATCCTACGGGCATGTCGCACCACTGCCCGGCCGGTGCCCACTCCCCACCTCCAGCCCCACAAGCAGAGGCTCCCTCATGCCCCATTCCATCCCCCCCCCCCAGCCAGTCCCTGTGGGGCAGGTTTGGCCACCAGCCCCCCCGGGGACTCTGCTGTGGAGCAGAGAGTGGGGAGGGGGCAAGACCAGGCTGGGGGGGTTGAGCAGATCCGAGGGTCCAGGCGGCCGTAGGGGAGAGACCCTTGCCCCTCCTGCACGGTAGTGGGGCATGTGCCAAGGCCACCCGGCCCGGCCCTGGCCCCCGCCCTGGCTCAGGCCTTGCTCTCTGGACCAGGGCTGATAAAGCCTTTCCCGCAGTCCCAGCTGGCAGCGGGGAACAGCCATAAACCCTATGAACAGCCCGGCACGGGCCAACAGCGCAGTGTGGGGTGCTGCAGCCCCTGCACCCCAGATCAGTCCCCCCCCAGGACCCAGCTCCGACTCCCCCAGGACCCAGCTCTGTCCCCGTCCCCCCCCCAGGCACACACAGTGTGTCACCAGCCACACTTGTCCATACACCCCATCACACCCACTCAGCCCCCCCCACCGACGCGCTCACACGTACCCTGGTGCGCACGCACACGCAGTGTCTCGCACATGCGCATCACATACACTTACACCCCCAATGCTCACTCACACATCGACACCCCCCCATCACTCACCGCGGGGGCTCCGCGGCAGCCCTGGCCCTGCCCTCCGCGGCCCGACGCCTGCGCACCCCACACCCACGTGCCCAGCACGTTGAGGCCCACCCTGCGTGCACACGTCATGCACGCGTGTGTGCAAGCACGTAGGGCATGCGTACATGCACCCCACACACGTGCAAGCCAGTGCACACCCGCCTGCAGCAGCGCACGCCTGCCGGGGTGTGCGCACGCAGAGACGCCACACGCGTGGGTACACACGCACACAGCGTCCGCCCCCCGCCCCGGCTCACCCGCACCCTCGGTCCCCATGGCCTGACCCCAGCGCGGTGCCAGGCTGTGAGGCGGGAGAGGGGGCTCAGGAGGGCGAAGGGGCCGCAGGGTGGCACTGGGAACCCCCCAGCGAGGTGGAGCTGCGGTGTGCCACTCCGCAGTGCTGGCTGCGCCCCGGGGTGCCGGCGCTGGCCCCCCCCCGGCCTCGGCACCCCGCAGCATGGCAAGGCCAGGGCCCCCCCGGTAAACAGAGCACTCCCAGGGCTGCGCCGGGCCACCCGCAGCCGCCATCGTCCCCCCAGCATGCTGGGTTGGGGTGGCCTCGTTCCTCAGCTGGGGTCGGCCTTGGGCAGGCGCCTGGCTGCGGCGTCCCTGCCCCACGACCCCTTCGTCCCGGGGGGACAGGGCGTGACTCACGCTCAGGCGCCAAAGTCACCCGCGTGCCGACAGCTCCCGCTCCCCACGGCACCCGGCCGAGCAGGGACAAGGCGCCCCACTCGCGTCCCCTCAGCGAAGGGTTTATGGCAGCCGGGCGATGGGCTCCGGCCCTCTCCCACCAGCAGGCCGCAGGGGCCGCCGTGGGGCCAGGCCCCCCGGGAGCCGGCACCGGGAGCCCCCGAGCTGCCCCGGGATGGCAGGGAGGGTGTGCAGGGGCAGCCCGAGGCAGGTGATGCACCGTTGCGTGCCAACGACAGCCGCCTGTTAACCCACCCGCGGTTTGGGGCAGCCTGGCCTTTACCCCGGGCTCCCGGTTTCACTTCAGCGGGGACGGGGAGGGCCCAGACAGCACCTCCGGTGCCGGGAGCAGCGGGGACCCGGGCTGCGCCCATCGGCCCGGCCCCGCGGACAGGGCCCGCCGCCGCCCTCCCTGCCGCAGCGCCCCGGCGGCACCGAGCGGGCCCAGGCCGGTTGCGGGCCGGAGAGCGGCCCGGCCCCGCCAGCGCTGCCCCCGGTTCCGGCCCCGGTTCCGGCCCCGCTACGGCAAGGAGAGCCACCATTGGCTGCCCTCTCCCGGGAGGCGGGGCAGCCGCACAGGAACCAATCGTTAGGCTCCAGCGCTGCTGCGCGGCAGCCATTTTGTTTGCGGGCGCAGCCGCCATCGTTGTTGAGGGCGGCCATCTTGCGGGCCTCCCTCCCGCTGCAGGACACCCCCCCGCCCCTTCCCCCGGTGCTGGGGCCTTCCTCCCCGCGGAGGAGTAAAGGAGAAAGGGGGAGCACCGTTGGGACAAAGCCCCAAGAGCCCCTGTGCACACCCCAAACCGCCTACCCTGCTCCTGCCCGCCCGGCCTTGGGGGTCCCGCACCCCCCGGGGCAGAGCCCAGGCCCTGAGGGGCCGCCCCAGCGGCGAGGGGCCCAGGGAAGACACCAAGGGCATTTACCCAGGGTTAGAGGTGCTTTGGTGGGTTTTTTTGGTTTTTTTTTTCCTCTCTCCTTTTTCTCCTCCTTTAAAAAGTGCCGTTTGTACATACTGACCTTACAAAAGCGGGTTAAAACCGAGGGCCGGGTGCCCGTCCCCCGTGCTGGGACAGACCCCCGCGGCCCGGCCCAGGGCCTTCTAGTGTTACACTTGTGCAAGCAGAGGGTGACATCCTTCACGAGTCCCCTGGCAGGGCACAGGGGTTGGGTGGGGTGGGGGGGACATGAGTCCAGTGCAAGGTGACAGGGAGACAGGGCAGGGGCCACCCCCCCGAAGCCCAGCACCCCCGTCCCAGTGCCATCCCCTGCGGCGGGGGTCCCTCCGGGCAGAGCTCAGCGGTATGGACACCACGGTGGCCGAGGAGACGGGTCCTGCTCAGTTGAGGGTGCTGCTCTGGCTCCTTCCCTCCACGCTCTCCGTGCCATCGTAGGAGGTCCCCGCTCCGCTCAGCCCCTGCAGGCAGACAGCATCTGCGGGGACAGGAGGGAAGGGACGAGTCAGGAGCCATTGCAGCTGCGGTGACCCACCACGTGCTGGCCTGGATCTTCTGGACTCTCCTGCCACTGGCACAAGGAGCCCTACCTAGCACGTCCCCAAGGCAACATGGGGGGGTCCGTCCTCTCCCCCTGCCCCGGAGCAAGACGCAGGCACCTAGCAGGGCAGAGAGGCAGCTGCTGAGCTGGCACCAAGCACTGGTGCCTGGGTCCCTGACCTGGCAAGGGGCACCCCATCCCTAACCCCTGCGCCCACAGTTGGCTACCAGCACAGGGAGTAGCCCCTGCCACCCCTCGGTGACCCATGGGGTGCCAGGGTCAGGATGGCCATAGCAGAGTGGGGCAGGGGTGGAGCCTGCCCTTCGGGAGGGCAGAGCAAGCAGGCGCAGCCCCCTGCTCCGGGGCCAGGAGCAGCAGAAGCGGGATGGTGGCCCTGCCCCGTGTGCCTACCATGAGGGTCCCCCCGCGGGCAGGGCTGCGAGTGTCCCCACAGCCAGCCCTGCCACGGTACCTCCCGCCGGGACAGGGCTCCCACCACCTCCCCGCAGCTGGGGTCGTCTGGAAAGACACTTTCAATTTAGCCTGGGCTGGCACAGGACATGGGGCTCCCAGTGCCCCCAGCCACATGCCTGCCCGCCCCTCCCAGTGCCCCCAGCCCCACTCACGGTAGCGGATACGGATGGGCCAGACCATGATGCAGCACAGAGAGGCAATGGCGACGATGGCAATGCCTCCGGTGACCAACACCATCACCCAGTGGTAGAAGCTGACGCAGGCAGGGCAGCAGAGCTCGGTCCTGCAGGGAGAGGGCAGGGACGTGGCTTGATGGCCAGGACCAGAACCTAGCCTGGTGCTGCCCAACTGCCCTGCGGCTGCTGACAGAGGTCCCACGTCCTCAGTGTCACGACTGGTTCACACTGGGATGCGAGGGAAAGGTGCAGGGCAAGGAGAGAGGGCAGCACCCTGGTCATTATAATCCCCAGCCCCTTCATGCATCCCAGAGATGGAACCCTTGTCTCGGGCCAGAAGAGAAGTCAAGGAAGGATTTAAGATAAACCAGAGCTGCCTTCCACCTGAGTCTCTCTCTGAACCAGGGATATTTGCTGCCTGGTGCCCAGGCGATGTGGCGGGAGCTGCCACTGGGAAGGTTCCCACCCCGCAGGGATGCTTACGGGCACGGGTGCAGGTTCTGGATCGCCATCACAGCCAGGCCGTTGGCCATCTTGTCCGTGAAGCTCATGGCGCCATAGACGAACGCGCCGCTGTGCTGCGAGGGGAGACGAAACCTCATCAGCCGCTGCGCCGAGGCCAACCCTGCCATGCAGCCCAGCGGGCGCCTGCAGCGAGAGCCTTGTGCCCTCTCATGGGCAGAGCCCATATTACAGCAGAGCCCGGGCACAGGGGACAGGGCTACTCGCACCCCCACAGCAGAGCCCCTTCGCAGGGGTCTATGTCCCTGCCCCGATCCCGCACCAGTGACCACCCCAGGCCATGGGCTCTGAGCCCTGCTGTGACACCCCGGTCCATCCTGGCTGGGAGGAGCAGACATACCGTGTTGGTGCCGATGAGGTCTGCTGTCATGGAGAGGGAGGTGACCAGGATAGTGGCGGAGCCAGCCCCAAGCAGCACGGCCACCCCGTAGATCTCTGCTCCCATCTCCCTGGCCAGGGTCACCCAGGAGGCAAAGGCCAAGATCACCAGGATGCCCATGAAGTAGGTCAGCTGCTCCGGGCCAGCGTGGGGACAGGCAGAGGGAGAAGGGAGAGCTCAGACCCTGGCTTGGCTGACACCCAGCAAGGCAGGGCTGAGTGGGGAGAGCACAGGGGTCAGCTGCTGCCTAGGACCCGTGGGGAACAGCCCTGGCTCTCTCCCAGCTGGTTTTAAACAAGGACCCCCCAAACAGCAAGGGCTTTGCAGTGGTCCAGGCTGTTTTACAGCATTGGCCGCAGCCTAAGAGCCGAGCCCCCAGCAGAGCTGTAGGCAGGATGCCTGCGGAGGGCACGGGGACACCCAACCGGCAGGAGAGGTGGGGACTTACTCGGGAACGGTGCTTGCTGCAGTGTGGAGGGGGATGCACTGGAGGGGCAGCCCCATCCTGCTGGCACTGCAGACCCCCGCACCCTATGCCCACCCAGGGTGGCTCAGCCAAACCCTCCCTCTGCCTCTCCATGGGGCTCTTCCAGCCCGGTCACGGCTGCACAGGAGAGGCTGACTCTGGACCAGCATCACATTCCCCAACCTCAGAGATGTGCAGGATAGGCCCATGCCCCCTCACCCTGCCCACCACCCACACTGTCCCAACGGGACCCGTGCTGCAGCAGGGAGTTGTCTGCAGAGGATGCACGAGGGATCCCAGCTCTTCAGCCAGGCTCAGGTGTGCTGAGTGCTCTGCTCACTTGAGCGGTCAGGATCTGGCCCGTGGGCCTCTCTTTGGGTCTAACTCAAACCTCACCAGGCCCCCAGGACTCACGTTTCGACCTATCCACTTATTTACAGGTTTCATGAGGAAGGAGGAGAGGAAGCCACTGATGTACATCACCAGGGGGATGGTGGCGATGTACTTCTGCAAGAGACAACGACAGGGAGAGGATGAGCCCCCGACCGTCGGCACAGGACCCCTCCCCACACGGGCGGGAACCTGCTCTGTGCTCACCTTGGGCAGCAGCAGCGAGTTAGTCAGGTACATGGCGATGTAGGTCTGGGACAGGTTGATGATGAGCCGGGTGGACATGTAGAGCACCGCGACCTGTGAGGGGACAGAGACAGGGCAGCACTGCTCAGCCTGTGCAAACTGGAGGTAGGGAAGGTACCATCCATGCCCAAACCTGTCACGGCACAGATGCCCAATGAGAAGGGGACAGCCCCCATGATGTAGTAGGCAGGTGCCCAGTACAGCCCATCTCTCCATCCTCACCCACAGCAGGGGCACGTCCCACTGCCGGAGGATGCCCACAGCACCCAGGCAGAGCAGCAGCCCAGGACAGGCGCCGCAAGCCCTGTCCGCAGCCGTACCTGGTAGAAGGCAGGCTCCAGCAGCCAGTCCTTCCAGATCAGGAGCGGGCGCGGGGGGTTCGTAGGCTCCTTCTGCAGCAGGGGCGTGCTCTCCTGAAGCTGGGGCAGCGAGCCCGGCGGGTACGGCTTCTCTTTGGTGCCCAGGTGGAAGATGAGGGAGAACACGGCCCCCAGCCCCACCACAATGAGGGACAGGTTCTGGGTGAGGCAGAGGGGGTGAGCTTAGCAGGGGGTGCCCTTTGCCTCCCCATCATCCACCCCCCAGCAGTCCGGTGGATAAAGAGGGGTTCCCAAAAACCCAGGGAAGAGCTCAGTGCAGCCCCTGCCCAGTGTGGCAGGTGAGATTTCAGGGCACTGCTATTTCACTCCCTCTGGTATCTCCCCAGTTGAGCCATGTCCCACCCAGGGAAGAGAGGACCCCAGGGACTGAGCCCTGCCACTTACCCGAAAAATAGGGACATCCTGGATGCCTAGATGCTCTGTGCGGTCAGGCTGGTCCACCTGGAAGTTCAGCAGGAGCCAGGCCAGGCCGTACACAGTGATATTGGCCATGACGGTAAAGGCATACCTGGGGGGAGACAGCACCTCAGCGTAATGCAGAGGGATGAGCATAGCTCCAGGCACGGTGGGGACACCCCGACTGAGGGCTGCCCTCCAAGCCAGGCATGCTACAGCCAGATTTGCCCCGCAGTGTCATTGCTGAGGCAACACCTCCAAGAGCACACAGCATCTGGCCAGGCGTTAGTCTTATTGCTGCACCTCCCAGCACGCCCAATCCAAGCCTGGGAGAAAACCAAGACCCCTCCGGATGACCCTGTCCACCCTCCACTCACAGTTCACCTCTGGCCTGAGCTGCCCGACCCGGTGCCCCCAGAGCCGGACCCCTTGGCCCCAGGGTTACCCCAGCACTGCCCCATATCCTCCCTGCCTGGCTGGGCTCTGGTCCCCACTCGCCTGCCGGAAGGGGAACTTCCTCTCACCGGGGCAGATAAGCAAGCCCTGCTCCATCTGATAAACACTCCTTCCCGCAGCCTGATCCTGCCAGATAAGCGGCACCGAGCCCGTCTCCGTGCGCAGAGCTGCACGCACTGCCCAGCGTGGCCCTGGGGCCATCCCTACCTATGGGGCAGCCCACACAGAGCCATGCTCAGCTCTCCCCAGGGGCATCCGGGGGGGTCTGAGCATCACACTCCAATCCTGAAGAAGTGCCCCCAAGCTCAGGGAAGTGTCCCACAGGCTGTGTCACCAACATCCCTGGCATCAAGACATTCCCTCCTGGTACCAAAGGGTTTGGGCCACCAACCCAGAAGACCAGTGTCACTTAGACACACCCTGCAGGACACCCACAGGACCCAGTCCTGGTCCTGTCATACCGAGGGCTCAAGCGTGCCATGGCACACAACGGACGTCAGACCTGTGGCACCCAGGGGACCTCTCATCGCACAAGCAATGGGACCCAGCGCAGGCAGGGCTGCTCCCCCAGGTTCAGGGGACACCCAGGTCTGGCCGTGCTCACCTGAAAGCTGTGAGCTCCACCTTCTCATGGTCACTGGTCACCAGCTCAGGGATGAGGGATAGGTGGGAGATCTGTGTGGCTGCCCAGCCGAATTGGAAGATGATGATGAAGGGGAGGTAGTAGATGAAGGCTGCCCACTGCGGCGTGTTCTCCTTGCAACCCAGGCAGGGGTTGAAGATGAAGGGGAAGG
The DNA here is from genome assembly GCF_030936135.1 of Gavia stellata. Classification (NCBI taxonomy): domain Eukaryota; kingdom Metazoa; phylum Chordata; class Aves; order Gaviiformes; family Gaviidae; genus Gavia; species Gavia stellata. The sequence goes on from NC_082625.1 coordinate 5,691,778, forward strand.
ACACGAGGACACAGGTGGTGCCTGGGAAGAGAGCGGAGCGGTGAGAGGCTGCAAGCCCTGTTGCCCTGGGACTCCCATGGCCCCAGCTGGCTCAGACACAGCCGGACAGACGCAGCCAGCCTTCTTCTAGGACAGGTCCTACCCCACAGGGCCGGGGAGGGACGTGGGCCCCTTTCCCCAGCCAGGTGAGACACATGAAGCCTCAGACCCCCCATACCCCGTCCTGCACAGGGTGGTATCCTTCCCTCTCGCACCCAGAGGTGAGACAGACAGACACTTATCAGCAGACTTTTCCCCTGTCAAATTCCCCCCCACAAAGTGCAGCACCATCCTGCACCCGCTCTATCCCCCTCAAAACGCCAGAGGACAGACCCTCACGCCATCACGACATGCAGCCACCAAGAGCTTCTCTCCCCTTCTCCAGCGTGCAGATAAGCAGCCCCAAGGACACACGCTGCCCTGCCACCTGCCCAAGGGCGATAAGGCACCCCGAGGGCCAGAAGGGCTCCGGGCTGTCCCACGGGCGCAGGGCCAGCCCATCTGTCCCCTTCTCCCTTCTCCCGTGGGGCTAGCAGAGGGAGCCACGCTCCCTCAACGCTTGCAGAAGTCACCCACAGAGAGACGGCCAGGGACACCCCCAGTGCGACGAGGGGGGACAGGAACAGCTCTGCCCCCCACACCGGGCTCTGAGCCATGGGAAGGTCCCAGCTGAGTCAGGGACAGCAGAGCCAGGCTCCTCCCTCTGCCGCAGCGTGACAGTGACAGCGTGGGGACGCCTGCGTGGAGCAGGCAGGGACAGGCTGGCTTCTCCCTTCCCTTCCACAAGGTTACAGAGCAAATCTGCTGAGGCACTCTCTGCTCCCGAGGCCCAGGCGCTGACGCGGAGACAGCTGCGTGCCCTGTCCTGCGTGTCCCCAGCTTCACCGGGTACTGACGAAGAGCTGCGGGAACCTGTTCCGATAGCTGAGGGGAATCTGCAGCCGCTTTCCCAGGTCCCCAAGGTCCCCTCCCCAGGGGACTTTGCAAGATCCTCCTCCTCACGAGCGACTTCTCCTCCTCTCACTCATAAACAGCAATTCCTCCTCCTCATCGCTTCCACGTGGCACAGCCACCCCAGCTGCCGCAGGGCTGGGGCAAAGCGGTTCTCCCTGCGCCGAGGGCAGGCAGCGACAATCCCAGCCTGGCTCGGATCCATCCTGAGCAAGGACCCCAGCAGGGTGCCGGGTGCTGCCCTGCGCTGGCTCGCACCCAGCTCTGGTGCTCCAGCAGCTCCCCGAAGGACAGGGGACTTGGGCACACTGTGTGTCTCTGCCCCAGACAAGCCACCGGGACAGGAAGGGTCCAGGAAGGTTCAAACCAGACCAGACCTCCTTTGTTCCCTGTTACAGGGCTGTTGGTTTTAACCGATCCCCATCTGGAGGATCAGGGAGGCTCTGCCCCCTCCCCAGTCCCAGTGCCCCACAGGGTCGGGCTCTGCAGTCCCCTAAGGGCTGCGAGGGACTTGCCTGTGTCCCCAGGGGAGCACTGGGGCAAGAGCTGTGGGTCCCAGGCTGCTGCAGCCTCCGCGTCCGCCCCTGCACCCATCCACAAGCCATCACCGCCATCGCACACGCAGGAGGCACCTGTAACTCCGTTCTCCTCACGGTCCCCAGGGACAGGCAGTGCCCACCACCGAGGCCACCCCCACCAGCCACCCCATGGAGCCCTGCTCCTCTGGCACGGGGCTGGGAGCTGCATCCCGACACCCACATATCCCCGGGTCTGCCCAAGTGAACGCGGCTTTACTGCGAGTCAGAGGGGTCCCAGGGATCCCCACTCTCCTGAGCGGGGCCATGGGAGCTCCCCAGGACCACCCTGCCCATCCCTGCAGCACCCCCGGGCAGAGGTTTAGGCTCTCATCTCCCAGCCCTGTGGGGCAGGATCATGGGAATGCCAGGCTGTGCGGCACCCCGGGCAGGGAATCTGGGACAGTGCTGCCACTGTGCTGGCTCAGACAGGCAGCAAAAAGCCGCTCATCCTTCTCACCTCACTGCAGCAGGAATCTGCCCCCCAAAAAAGCCGGCGAGCACGCAGGTCAACATACGGGGTGAGCCACCCAGGACCGCTGGCGCTGGCAGCCCAGCGCTGTGGTGGGAAGATGCCACTGATAGCAACTCGTGGTATCTCCCCCACCCCAAGGCTGTGGTTTCACAACGTTTCCTTTGATCTGAGCACGAGTTGCCACCAGACGAGCCGCCCCACTCCCACGTGAAACATCTCGCCGCAGTGTGATCCAGTCAGCCGAGAGCGGTACGGGCACAGGTTTGCGGACCCCGCTTGGTCATACCATGGTCAGCCAAGGGAGGCGGCGGGGTAGCCCCCACCTTCAAGGAATAACCCATGCTCCAGACAGGGAAATGCAACATCCATCCGTGCTTCCAGCCGCCACCGGTGCTGCTGAAGCAGGCAGGGTGCTCTGCTCCCCACAGCAGGGAGCGCAGCCGGCTGGGGCAGCTGCAGCCCCTGTGCAAGACATGATTCAGGACTTCCCCTTCAGCGCACGCAAGGCAGCACCCAGCTGGAGCGGATCTGCCCGGGGAGGGGGGGGAAGCACAGCTCCAGCCACTTCCCTAAATCTAGGGCGCAGATCTAGCTGACACCGCGGTGGGGGGTGAAGCTGCCCCCAAGCCAACACCCTCCCTGACTCGCCAAGCAAAACTCCGGGGAGAACAGCCACCTTATCAGGCTATCATTCGGTTGCACGAAGCGGTTGGCCGAGATAAATTCGAGATCAAGATAAGAGCACCCACACTACAACCGTCCTCTCTCCGCGTGGGTCCACTCCAGTTGAGCCGGCACTTGGGCGTTACCATGCCATTACCAGGAGGAAGCATCGAGGGACTTTATCTCTGGCTGTCGAAGGACGTATTTTCACACTAACTGACCCATTCCCCATCGCCAGCTCAGCAGGGATGGGGCAGGCTTCTGCGCCGGTCACTGCACCAAGGACCCTTCTCCAGGTCACGCTGTCCCCTCAGAAAGGGACCCCAACACAGGAGTCCCCACCAGCCCCTGCACTTCATTGCATTTTTTGACCTCAGGGCACGATGCAAGAAGAGCGCCTGTTAATAATTCACACCCAGACGGTGCCTCCTCCGTATCCCCACGGGGCCCTTACTCACCGGCTGCCTTCCCCTGCCGCGGCCGGGCAGCGCTGCCTGCAAATGCAGCACGCAGGTTGCCCAGCTCCAGCGTGGTCAAGGGCCCCGTGCTCACCCATGGGGACAAGCGGGAGCTGCCTGGCCACGGGCAAATCCCTGGTAAACCCCCGGGGTTCTGGGAAAGCCCAGATTTTACTGTCGGTCTCGTTTTGCTGTGACATCGACCGGCTAAGCACGCAGCTCTCGCCCCAACTCAATGCCACCCCCACGCAGGGGGACAGCCTGCAGACCCCGACGCCACACAGGGATGGCCTGAGGGACAGTGGGGAGCCCCAGGCTGCGAGCGCCCAGGCAGCACCCGCTGCTGTGACATGGGCCACCGGGACAGGGACAGTGCCCAGGCAGGACAGGGACACGGCGGTGCCCCTTCCCCATCCAGGTTCAGCCATCCATGCCTGGGGGATCCCAGAGCACCCCACTGACCCCTACACATGGGGCACCCCAGTCCCCACCCCCTGCCTTGGGGGATGCTGCCCTTCCTTAGGGGGCACCCCAGAAAGGGATCTCCCAGTCTATCCCCCTCCACGCAGGGCACCCCGAGCCCATCTCCCCCCACCCAGGGCACTGCCACCTCAGCCCTGATACTGCCTAGGGCTGCTTCACCCTCCACGCAGGGCACCCAGGAAAGCCCCGCCAGGGTGGTCCCCTTCCACGGGGGGGCTGCTCCCTTCCACCCCAGGGCACCCAATTCTGCTCACCCCCAGGGCTGCCCCTCTGCATCTGGGGGGGACCGAGTCCCCACCTCAATGCCACGGGGGCTGTTCCCCCCTCCAAGCAGGGGGCTCCAGGAAGGCTTCCCTGGGGCTGACCCCCACCCCGGAAAGGCTCCTTCAGGGCCACCCATCTTCAGGGAGACCTCCCTACATGCAGGGCACCCTGATTCCCCCCCCATCCAGGGCATCCCCAGGGCTGAACCCTACCCCAGAAAGGCACCCCTCTCCACTCAGAGCACCCCAGAAAGGCACCCCAGGTGTCCCCCACCCAGAGCAAACCAGAAAGGCACCCCCAGGGCTGACCCCATACCCCAGAAAAGCTCCCCCAGGGCCACCCATCTCCACCCAGGGCACCTCAGAAAGGCTCCCTCAGGTGTCCCCCACCCAATGCACCCCAGAAAGGCACCACAGTTCCCCTTCCATCCAGGGCATCCCCAGCGCTGAACCCCACCCCAGAAAGGCACCCCTGGGGCTGACCCCCCCTGACACAGAGCACCCCAGAAAGGCACCCCTCTCCACTCAGAGCACCCCAGAAAGGCTCTCCCAGGGCCACCAATGTCCACCCAGGGCACCCCAGAAAGGCTCCCCCAGGACCATCCCTCTCCACCCACAGCACCCTGGATAGGCACCCTCGGTTCCCCCACTCAAGGCACCCCAGAAAGGCTCTCCCAGGGCCACCCCTCTCCACCCAGGGCACCCTGGAAAGGGTCCCCAGGGCTATCCCTCTCCACCCAGAGCACCCTGGATAAGCACCCTCGGTTCCCCCACTCAAGGCACCCCAAAAAGGCTCCCCCAGGGCCACCCATCTCCACCCAGAGCACCCTGGAAAGGCTCCCCAGGGCCATCCCTCTCCACCCAGGACACTCCAGAAAGGCTCCCACAGGACCACCCATCCCCACCCAGAGCCCCCTGGATAGGCACCCTCAGTTCCCCCCCACAGGGCACCCCAAAAAGGCCACCCATCTCCACCCAGAGCATCCTGGAAAGGCACCCCCGGGTGTCCCCCACCCAATGCACCCCAGAAAGGCACCGCAGTTCCCCTTCTATCCAGGGCATCCCCAGCGCTGGACCCCACCCCAGAAAGGCACCCCCGGGGCTGACCCCCGTCACTCAGAGCACCCCAGATAGGCTCTCCCAGGGCCACCCCTCTCCACCCAGGGCACCCTGGAAAGGGTCCCCAGGGCTATCCCTCTCCACCCAGGGCACCCTGGATAGGCACCCTCGGTTCCCCCACGCAGGGCACCCCAGAAAGGCTCCCACAGGGCCACCCATCTCCACCCAGGGCACCCTGGAAAGGCCCTCCTAGGGCCACCTATCCCCACCCAGGGCACCCTGGATAGGCACCCTCAGTTCCCCCACACAGATCACCCCAGAAAGCCCCTCTGGGCCATCCCTCTCCACTCAGGGCACCCCAGAAAGACACCCCGTGTTTCCCCCACCCAGGGCACCCGAGAAAGGCACTGCAGTTCCCCTTCCATCCAGGGCATCCCCAGCTCTGAACCCCACCCCAGAAAGGCATCCCTGGGGCTGACCCCCGTCACTCAGAGCACCCCAGAAAGGCTCCCCCAGGGCCACCCCTCTCCACCCAGGGCACCCTGGAAGGGGTCCCCAGGGACCATCCCTCTCCACCCACAGCACCTTGGCTGGGCACCCTCAGTTCCCCCACTCAGGGCACTCCGGAAAGTCTCCCCCAGGGCCACCCATCTCCACCCAGGGCACCCTGGAAAGGCTCCCCCAGGTGTCACCCACCCACGGCGCCCCAGAAAGGCACCGCAGTTCCCCTTCCATCCAGGGCATCCCCAGCTCTGAACCCCACCCCAGAAAGGCACCCCTGGGGCTGACCCCCCTGACTCAGAGCACCCCAGAAAGGCTCCCACAGGGCCACCCATCCCCACCCAGTGCACCCTGGATAAGCACCCTTGGTTCCCTCACTCAGAGCACCCCAGAAAGGCTCCCCCAGGGCCACCCCTCTCCACCCAGGGCACCCTGGATAAGCACCCTCGGTTCCCCCACTCAGGGCACCCCAAAAACGATCCCCCAGGGGCACCCATCTCCACTCGGTGCACCCCACCAAGGCTCCCCCAGGGCCACCCATCTCCACTTGGCGCACCCCAGAAAGTCTCACCCAGGGCCACCCCTCTCCACCCAGGACACCCCAGAAAGGGTCCCCCAGGACCATCCCTCTCCACCCACAGCACCCTGGAAAGGCACCCTCAGTTCCCCCACTCAGGGCACCCCAAAAAGGCTCCCCCAGGGCCACCTCTCTCCACCAAGGGCACCCTGGATAAGCGCCCTCGGTTCCCCCACTCCGGGCACCCCAAAAAGGCTCTCCCAGGGCCACTCCTCTCCACCCAGGACACCCCAAAAAGGCTCCCCCAGCCCACCCATCTCCACTCGGGGCACCCCAAAAATGATCCCCCAGGGCCGCCTCTCTCCACCAAGGGCACCCTGGATAATCACCCTCAGTTCTCCCACTCAGGGCACCCCAAAAACGATCCCCCAGGGCCACCACTCTCCACCCAGGGCACCCTTAGTTCCCCCACTCAGGGCACCCCAAAAAGTCTCCCCCAGGGCCACCCATCTCCACTTTGCACACCCCAGAAAGTCTTCCCCAGGATCATCCCTCTCCACCCAGGACACCCTGGATAAGCACCCTTGGTTCTCCCACTTTGGGCACCCCAGAAAGGCTCCCCCAGGGCCACCCCTCTCCACCCAGGGCACCCCAGAAAGGGTCCCCCAGCCCACCCATCTCCACTTGGTGCACCCCAAAAAGGCTCCCCCAGGGCCACCTCTCTCTACCCAGGGCACCCCAAAAAGGCTCCCCCAGCCCACCCATCTCCACTCGGGGCACCCCAAAAAGGCTCCCCCAGGGCCGCCTCTCTCCACCAAGGGCACCCCAAAAAGGCTCCCCCAGCCCACCCATCTCCACTCGGGGCACCCCAAAAACAATCCCCCAGGGCCACCGCTCTCCACCCAGGGCACCCTGGCAGGGCACCCTTAGCTCCCCCACTCAGGGCACCCCAAAAAGGCTCCCCCAGCCCACCCATCTCCACTCGGGGCACCCCAGAAAGTCTCCCCCAGGGCCCCCCATCTCCACCCAGGGCACCTCAAAAAGGCTCCCCCAGGACCATCCCTCTCCACCCAGGACACCCTGGAAATGCACCCTCAGTTCCCCCACTCAGGGCACCCCAAAAAGGCTCCCCCAGGGCCACCCCTCTCCACTTGGTGCACCCCAGAAAGGCTCCCCCAGGGCCACCCCTGTCCACCCACAGCACCCTGGATAAGCACCCTCGGTTCCCCCACCCAGGGCACCCCACCAAGGCTCCCCCAGGGCCACCCCTCTCCACCCAGGGCACCCCAAAAAGGCTCCCACAGGACCATCCCTCTCCACCCACAGCACCCTGGAAAGGCACCCTCACTTCCCCCACTCAGGGCACCCCAAAAAGGCTCCCCCAGGGCCACCCCTCTCCACTTGGTGCACCCCACCAAGGCTCCCCCAGCCCACCCATCTCCACTTGGCGCACCCCAGAAAGTTTCACCCAGGGCCACCCCTCTCCACCCAGGGCACCCCAGAAAGGGTCCCCCAGGACCATCCCTCTCCACCCACAGCACCCTAGAAAGGCACCCTCACTTCCCCTACTCCGGGCACCCCAAAAAGGCTCCCCTAGAGCCACCCATCTCCACTCGGGGCACCCCAAAAAGGCTCCCACAGGGCCACCTCTCTCCACCAAGGGCATCCTGGATAATCACCCTCGGTTCTCCCACTCAGGGCACCCCAAAAACGATCCCCCAGGGCCACCACTCTCCACCCAGGGCACCCTTAGTTCCCCCACTCAGGGCACCCCAAAAAGTCTCCCCCAGGGCCACCCATCTCCACTTGGCGCACCCCAGAAAGTCTCCCCCAGGACCATCCCTCTCCACTCAAGGCACCCCAGAAAGGGTCCCCCAGCCCACCCCTCTCCACCAAGGGCACCCCAAAAAGGCTCCCCCAGGACCATCCCTCTCCACCCACAGCACCCTGGAAAGGCACCCTCACTTCCCCCACTCAGGGCACCCCAAAAAGGCTCCCCCAGCCCACCCATCCCCACCCACGGCACCCCAAAAAGGCTCCCCCAGGGCCACCTCTCTCCACCCAGGGCACCCTGGATAAGCACCCTCGGTTCCCCCACCCAGGGCACCCCAAAAAGGCTCCCCCAGGACCATCCCTCTCACCCACAGCACCCTGGATAGGCACCCTCAGTTCCCCCACTCAGGGCACCCCAAAAAGGCTCCCCCAGGGCCCCCCTCTCCACCCAGGGCACCCCAAAAAGGCTCCCCCAGGGCCACCCATCCCCACCCAGGACACCCTGGATAAGCACCCTTTGTTCCCCCACCCAGGGCACCCCACCAAGGCTCCCCCAGGGCCACCCCTCTCCACTTGGTGCACCCCACCAAGGCTCCCCCAGGGCCACCCCTCTCCACCCAGGACACCCCAAAAAGGCTCCCACAGGGCCACCCATCTCCACTTGGTGCACCCCAGAAAGTTTCACCCAGGGCCACCCCTCTCCACCCAGGGCACCCCAAAAAGTCTCCCACAGGACCATCCCTCTCCACCCACAGCACCCTGGAAAGGCACCCTCACTTCCCCCACTCAGGGCACCCCAAAAAGGCTCCCCCAGGGCCACCTCTCTCCACCCAGGGCACCCTGGATAAGCACCCTCGGTTCCCCCACCCAGGGCACCCCAAAAAGGCTCCCCCAGGACCATCCCTCTCACCCACAGCACCCTGGATAGGCACCCTCAGTTCCCCCACTCAGGGCACCCCAAAAAGTCTCCCACAGGACCATCCCTCTCCACCCACAGCACCCTGGATAGACACCCTCAGTTCCCCCACTCAGGGCACCCCAAAAAGGCTCCCCCAGGGCCCCCCCTCTCCACCCAGGGCACCCCAAAAAGGCTCCCCCAGGGCCACCCCTCTCCACTCGGTGCACCCCAAAAAGGCTCCCCCAGGGCCACCCATCCCCACCCAGGACACCCTGGATAAGCACCCTCGGTTCCCCCACCCAGGGCACCCCAAAAAGGCTCCCCCAGGACCATCCCTCTCACCCACAGCACCCTGGATAGGCACCCTCAGTTCCCCCACTCAGGGCACCCCAAAAAGTCTCCCCCAGGGCCCCCCCTCTCCACCCAGGGCACCCCAAAAAGGCTCCCCCAGCCCACCCATCCCCACCCAGGGCACCCCACCAAGGCTCCCCCAGGTCCACCCCTCCCCACCCAGCGCCCCCCAGCGCGACTCCCCCCGCTCCCTGACGCCCCAACGCAGAGCACCCCCCCAGCAAAGCCCCCCCCCCCCCCCCAGCACCCACCAGCGAGGTGCCACGACTTCCTCCGCCCGTAGCGGCCGCAGGCGGCGGAGCGATCGGCCTCGTAGCCCAGGAGCGGCGTGCAGAGCCCGTCGGCCGCCTGCCCGGCCAGCAGCAGCGCGCCCGCCAGGCGGTGGCCGTAGCCCAGCACGGCGTGCAGGTAGAGCAGCAGGTAGGTGAACCACAGCGAGGCGCACAGGTCGTTCAGGAAGTGCCCGGCCGCGAAGCTCAGCCGCGCCCGCAGCGGCAGTCCCGCCGCTCCCTCACCCGCTCCCTCACCCGCCGGCGGCTCCGCCATGCCGCGCCGCCGGCCCGCAGCGCCCGGGGACGGGACGGGACGGGGTGGGGCGGGGCTGCGGGACTGCCATGCCGGGGCTCCCCCCGCCTTAGCCGGCTATGACCGCCCGCCCCCCCCCCCCCGCCCCCCGCGCCGCCCGCGGGGTCGCCGCCTCTCGGGGGGCGTCGCCGGGGCTCCTGGGGGCCGGCACTGGAACGGGGGCGGGGGGGGGACTGGGGGGACTGCGACGCTGGGGTGACTGCTGGGGTCGTGGGGACCCCCCTTTGGGGGGGACTGGGGGGACTGGGGTGATTACTGGGGTCATGGGGACCCCCCTTTGGGGGGTACTGGGGGGACTGGGGTGATTACTGGGGTCGTGGGGACCCCCTTTGGGGGGTACTGGAGGGACTGGGAGCAGTGTAGAGGTACTGGGGTGACTGCGACGCTGGGGTGACTGCTGGGGTCGTGGGGACCCCCCTTTGGGGGGGACTGGGGGGACTGGGGTGATTACTGGCGTCATGGGGACCCCTCTCTGGGGGGTACTGGGGTGACTGGGGTGACTGCTGGGGTCGTGGGGACCCCCCTTTAGGGGGGACTGGGGGGACTGGGAGCAGTGTAGAGGTACTGGGGTGACTGGGACGCTGGGGTGACTGCTGGGGTCGTGGGGACCCCCCTTTGGGGGGGACTGGGGGGACTGAGGTGATTACTGGGGTCATGGGGACCCCCCCTCTGGGGGGGTACTGGGGTGACTGGGATGTGACTACTGGGGTCATGGGGACCCTCCTTCTGGGGGGTACTGGGGTCGCTGGGGTGATTACTGGGGTCATAGGGACCCCCCTTCTGGGGGGCACTGGGGTGACTGGGATGCTGGGGTGACTGCTGGGGTCGTGGGGACCCCCCTTTGGGGGGGACTGGGGGGACTGAGGTGATTACTGGGGTCATGGGGACCCCCCCTCTGGGGGGGTACTGGGGTGACTGGGATGTGACTACTGGGGTCATGGGGACCCTCCTTCTGGGGGGTACTGGGGTCGCTGGGGTGATTACTGGGGTCATAGGGACCCCCCTTCTGGGGGGCACTGGGGTGACTGGGATGCTGGGGTGACTGCTGGGGTCGTGGGGACCCCCCTCTGGGGGGTACTGGGGTCACTGGGAGCAGTGTAGAGGTACTGGGGTGACTGGGATGCTGGGGTGACTGCTGGGGTCGTGGGGACCCCCCTTTGGGGGGGACTGGGGGGACTGGGGTGATTACTGGGGTCATGGGGACCCCCCTTTGGGGGGTACTGGGGGGACTGGGGTGATTACTGGGGTCGTGGGGACCCCCTTTGGGGGGTACTGGAGGGACTGGGAGCAGTGTAGAGGTACTGGGGTGACTGGGACGCTGGGGTGACTGCTGGGGTCGTGGGGACCCCCCTTTGGGGGGCACTGGGGTGATTACTGGGGTCACGGGGACCCCCCTCTGGGGGGTACTGGGGTGACTGGGAGCAGTGTAGAGGTACTGGGGTGACTGGGATGCTGGGGTGACTGCCGGGGTCATGGGGACCCCCCTCTGGGGGGTACTGGGGTGACTGGGATGTGACTACTGGGGTCACGGGGACCCCCCTTTGGGGGGTACTGGGGGGACTGGGGTGATTACTGGGGTCATGGGGACCCCCCTCTGGGGGGTACTGGGGTGACTGGGAGCAGTGTAGAGGTACTGGGGTGACTGGGACGCTGGGGTGACTGCCGGGGTCGTGGGAACCCCACTTCTGGGGGGTACTGGTGTGACTGGGGTGATTACTGGGGTCATGGGGACCCCCCTCTGGGGGGTACTGGGGTGACTGGGAGCAGTGTAGAGGTACTGGGGTGACTGGGATGCTGGGGTGACTGCCGGGGTCGTGGGAACCCCACTTCTGGGGGGTACTGGTGTGACTGGGGTGATTACTGGGGTCATGGGGACCCCCCCTCTGGGGAGTACTGGGGTGACTGGGATGTGACTACTGGGGTCACGGGGACCCCCCTTTGGGGGGTACTGGGGTGACTGGGGTGATTACTGGGGTCATGGGGACCCCCCTTCTGGGGGGTACTGGGGTGACTGGGAGCAGTGTAGAGGTACTGGGGTGACTGGGATGCTGGGGTGACTGCTGGGGTCGTGGGAACCCCCCTTCTGGGGGGTACTGGGGTGACTGGGACGTGACTACTGGGGTCATGGGGACCCCCCTTTGGGGAGATACTGGGGTGACTGGGAGACTGGAGTGACTGCTGGGGTCATGGGGACCCCCCTTCTAGTGGGTACTGGGATCACTGGGGTGCTGCAGTGACTACTGGGGTCATGGGGGCCCCACACTTGGGTGCATACTGGGGTTACTGGGGGCAGTGTGAGGGTACTGGGGTGACTGGGACCTCCTCTTGAGTAGGTACTGGGTGACTGGGACCAGTATGAGCAGTACTGGGGTCACTGGGACCCCCCTTGAGGGAAGTGCTGGGATTACTGGGACTCGGAGATGACTACTGGCATCACGGGGACCCCCAGTTGGCTGCATACTGGGCTCACTGGGAGCAGTGTGGCAGTACTGGGACCTCCTCTTGAGTAGGTACTGGGGTGACTGGAACCAGTATGGGCAGTACTGGGGCCAGTGGGTCCCCCCTTGCGGGGGAGTACTGGGGTCACTGCGAGCGGTGGGGGGGGTCAGGGCCATTGGGACCCCAAGGGTGGGCGTGGGGCCACTGGGAGCCGCCGTGGGGTACTGGGGATGCTGGGAGCGTTGGGGGAGGGTAACTGGAGTCCCTGGGACAGCCCTGAGGGGGGCACTGTGCTTACTGGGAGGGTACTGGGAGCACTGGGACTGGGAGCAGTGAGGGCACACTGGGGCCACTGGACCCCCCCGAGGTCCCTCCCGGGGCTCCCCGCCCTGGACGCCGGGGTGGGCACTGGGGGCACCCACAGTGGGTCGGTTGCTGTGGGCCCCCTCCACGCTGTGTCGTTGCCCCTTTAAGGCGCTGCCCTCCCCACAACACTTCCACGTCCCCACGCCGATTGCTGATTGGCGGGCAGCCTGCCGCGCGCACCGAACTCACCGTACGCGCACGCGCCGCGCCGGCTGGCCCCGCCCCCTCCTCGCCCCGCCCTCTCCCCGCCGCTTACCTCTGACGTGAACCGTTCCAGCCAATCCGCGTTAGGCTGCGCGCTCCACGCCTCGGCGCCAGCGGCCAATCGGAAGCGCCGAGGCGGGCTTCTAGTTTACATAATAATAGAGGGGCGTGGCCAGGTGAGGAAGAGCGGCGGAGGGGGCCGGCGGCGCCAGGAAAGTTGGGGCGGGGGGGCCCGGCCCGGGGGGTCCTCGGGGGTGGGGGTGCTGCTGGGGGCCTCGGGGCGGGGGGGGCAGTGACGGGGGCTCCGGGGGACGTGAGGGGGCTCCGGGGGACGTGAGGGGGCGGGGACCGCGGGGGGGTGTATGGGGGGGCCTGTGGAGGGGGGGTCGGGGGGGGCACAACGGAGGGGGGTGCAGTGGGAGGAGTGGGGGCTCGAGCTCGTGCTGGGGCCCGGGGGGGGGGTTCCGTGGGGGCCTGGGGGAGGTGGAGAGAGCAAAGAGGGGTCTGGCTGGGGAGGGGACGCCATTTGGGGGGGGGGGGGGGTCCGCGACGTCCCCACGGGGAAGACCGTTCCGAGGGGGTCTTCGGTGGGGGGGCAGGCCAGGGAGCGTGGAGTGGCGGGGGGGGGGGGCCGGGGGAGGGCCACCGAGCTGCCCCCTTGGTGCTCCCGCAGCATCAGCCCCCCCCGCCTCGTCTCCGGAGCTCCCCCCCGGTCCCCCCCTCCGCGCCGGCTGCGGGTGCCAGCCCTGGCTCTGTCCTTCAGGGGTGCTGACCCGAGCGGTGCTGGCGAGGCCCCCCCGGACCCATGGCCCACAGCGCCAAGCAGCTGCCAGCCGGGATGCTGTAAGTGCCACCGCGCTCTGGGCCCCCCCTCCCTGTGTCCTGCGTGCCACGAGCTGCTCCACGTCACCCTGTCCCGGTCCAGGCCCTGGTCCTTTGTCCCTTGCTAAAGGGTGGCCGGTCTTGCCTTGCAAGCCTCGGGTGTCTTCTGTGTGTTTTGGGGACCCCCGTCCCCTACGGCAGCCGGCACTGCTCTCCCCTTCCCTGCCCGCTTTGTTAGCTTGTGCTTCCGCCTAGCCGGGTAGTTAGCACAGGGCAAAGGGAGACCTGCTGTAAAAGAAGCGTCTCATGAGATTAAGACCAACAAGGTCTTAATTCACATGGGGCGAACCGCGTGCTGTCCTAAGCTGGCGTCGACCGTTGTCCCTCCCGCCAGAGGAGTGAGAACGCGGCGGCCACGGTGCCTTCCGGGCAGGTGGATGGGGAAGCGCCTCCGAGGTGGAGGGAGGTGGATTCCAGAGCGAACTAGCTGAGGGACGTTCGGATAAGAGTAGGAATCTTGCCTGAAATAACTTTATTTTTAAAGTATCCTTAGGCATGTGAGGAATCCGGATCACGGGTGTGGCGGGAGGCAGAGATCCGGCGTCTGGTGGTGGCGGGTGTTAGCGTGTTCCTGGCCATGGCGGCTAAGCGCGATGATACTGTCTGGGCATTATCAAAAATATTTCCGTTAGAGCTGATAAAGAAAGCCTAAGGGTGGCCGTGCCCACGCGGAGCTTCAGAGATTTTTTTTTTTCCCCCGGAAGATGGAAGAAAAGATGGTCTCGTACCTTCCCGTAGGCTTTCGTGTGAGCGTGGGAGTGCAGGGCAGCTGGTCGGGCTTGAATCCCGATGGGAAGACCTTCTGCAAGGACCAATGCAGTTACAGGCGGTGTCCCTGGGGGCTTACAGAAAGGGCCCCTGTCAAATTAATTGCAAGGGTGGCTCGTACGGGTGGTAACCTGGTTGTGGTACATTGGAGTCTCTGTGGGGATTTGGGTTTACGCCAAGTACGTGATGTGACAAACAGGCGAGAGAAACTCGGGGGTTCATCCCGAGCGGGTCGGGATCTGTCTGGCTTTTGGTACACAGCGGTGTTTTCTTTCTTTGCTGGGGCTTGTGTTTGGCCCTGTGCTAGTTACCGTGTCTTGTGACTTGGATGAAACCCAAGTGAGAACTATTTGCTGCAACTCTTGAGCCCTTCATGGCTCCCCCCACGCAGAGGGCCCGACTACGCTCTGCCAGCTCCGACGGAGCAGGAGCTGCGTTGGGGACCAAAGGGTGCGAGGGGGATAGGGGCTAGGCTGTGGGATGGAGCCGGCTGGAGAAGGGGCTGCGTAGGCTTGGCGACCCCCACGATGATGCTGCAGTGGGGCTGCGTGTGCTCAGGGTGGAGAGGCTCTGCCAACCCCAGTGCTGGACCTGTGTCCTCTGCTGAAAGCAGATGCTGGTCTGTAAAGATGATGCAGCAAGTTGGAGAGCGGGAGTCGGGGCCGCCAGCCCCATGTTAGAGCTGCTCGGTGCATCTCGGAGGTGGCTCGGTGCGTCTCGGTGGTGGCGCGGGCGGCAGGAACCTGATGGAGCGGTTGTGGCTGGAGCGGGTCGAGCCGGTGCTGGTGCCCTGCCCTCATCCTCTGCCTTGAGGGTTCTCCTTATCCCTGGCAGTGCTTGTGCTGGGTGTGGGTGATGCTTCCAGGTGGTGCCCCTCGAGCCAGGATCCAAACCCCTGCAGCTCCTCCTCCCTCGCAGAGGGAGGATCAACTGGTTCGTGCTGCTTGGGACTCCTCGCTGGCGTGTGCGCCTGAGCCCTGATGGCATGCAGAGATGTGACTGTTGCTGTTACCTGCCCCCAAGAGCAGCACTGGCAGCTCCTGGCCCCCCTCCAAATGTCACTGAAAGATCCCAGCATCATCACTGGACGTTGGGGCAGCTTTTGTGTGCCCAGGACTGCCTTGCTCACCCGATGCTGGACTCTTCTCGAGCCCCATCACTCAGCTGTGGCCTCCCCTCACAAGGGAACAGGGGCTGCAGGGCTGGTGCGCGTTTGGGGACCATTTGGGTGGGAGGGAGCTGGGGGATCCGGCGAGCGTGAGGCCATGCTGCTGGGGGATGTGTCGCCATCAGTCCTGGTGGTTTCCCAGCCCTTTCTGATGGGTACTCTCTCGCCGCAGACACGCCACAGGAAAAGCTCAGCATGGAAACTTCCTGGTGGCCATCAAGCAGGAGAAGGGAGAGTCGGCACGGACAAGCGGCGAGAAGCCGCACGGCGAGGAGGAGGTGAGCTCCAGTATCTGCATCTCTCCCTGTATGGTCCCCAGGAGCAGGGTCTGTGTTGCCGAGCCTGAGGCTGTCCCTCCACTCACCCTTCAGCAGCCCAGGCACAGGCAGGCGAGCCCGTGGCTGCGGCCGTGGCCCAAGGAAAGGCCCAAACCTTCCCTCGAGGGACTGGAGGCCCAGGCAGGTCTACAGGCTGCTCCTGTGTCCTGCTGGTGCTATGGCATCATGTGCTCTGATCCTTGATGGGTTGTCCCTTTCCCTTCGCTGGGTGCCAGCCGGTGAAGAAGAGGGGCTGGCCCAAGGGCAAGAAGAGGAAGAAGATCCTTCCCAACGGCCCCAAAGCCCCTGTGACGGGCTACGTGCGTTTCCTGAATGAGCGGCGCGAGCAGATCCGCACGCAGCATCCTGACCTGCCCTTCCCGGAGATCACCAAGATGCTGGGAGCTGAGTGGAGCAAGCTGCAGCTTTCGGAGAAGCAGGTACCGGCCCTCAGGAGAAACCCCCCCTGCCCACGGCTGGGCAGCATGCTCCGGAGCCTGCACCCCAAACCCCTTTGCTCACTGCCTGGCTGCAGCTCCACGGAAGGAGCTTGTCGCAGTACTGGCGGGCTAGTGAGCAGGAGCTGGGCCTCGAGTAGTGGGGAGGGGTCAGCAGCCCCCCCAGAGAGCCTGGGGCTGGGCCAGGCTGAGGACCCTCTGTGACTGTAGCGGTACCTGGACGAAGCGGAGCGGGAGAAGCAGCAGTACATGAAGGAGCTGCGGGAATACCAGCAGTCAGAGGCCTACAAGATGTGCACGGAGAAGATCCAGGAGAAAAAGATCAAAAAAGGTGGGTTGTGGGAGCAGTGGCTGCTGGTGTTCCGCCCAGGATCCGGCCAAGTGCTGCCAGAACCTCTCGGGGCATGCTGGGCTGGCTCCTAGGGGTAACCTCCTTCCTCCTTTCCAGAGGACACGGGCTCTACGGCAGTGAACACCCTGCTGAACGGGCACCCGCACAAGGTAAGGCCCCGGCAGGTCTACCCATGTGTGGGGAAACTGAGGCACATGGCACTACTGGGTTTGGCCCGTGGCAGCTGGGCTGACCGCAGGTTTGGGCAGAGGGAGTCTCACAGGTTGTGGTTCAAGGTACCAACTTCTCATTGAAGCAGAGCCTGGAGTGGCAGGAGGCAGAGCGTAGCTGTCCTCTGCCCATCCTCCCTGCCTGCACAGGCAGGGCCACCCCCTGCCCCGTCACTGTACCTCCTGCCTGCCCAGCCCCAAGGAGACGGGGTCCCCTTTGGTGGGCTCAGACCTGCCTGATCGGTCCCCTCCCGTCCCCCAGGCTGGTGAGTGCAGCGACACCTTCTCCACCTTCGACGTGCCCATCTTCACGGAGGAGTTCTTGGACCAAAACAAAGGTGAGGGGCTGGGCTGTGGGGTGGGGGCTGCCGGCGCTGCAGCGTCTTGCTTGGGGGATGGCTGCAGCAAGCAATGCCGCTGCCAGAGCAGCCTGCATCCCGCGGGACAGGACCCCGGCTGGCAGTGGGTGCAAGATCCAGGCTGTGAAAGGTCCCTGGTGAGGTTGGATAGAGGGACCGGATCCTGGGTGGAGCCCGGGGGCTGGTGACGCTGAGCCTCGTGGAAGAGTCATGGCTGGGGAAGGGATTGGGTTTGGGATGGGGGGGGCAGAGTCAGAGGGGCCACGCCTGCTGACGCTATGCGGTCCCGGCAGCCCGGGAGGCCGAGCTGCGGCGCCTGCGGAAGATGAACACGGAGTTTGAGGAGCAGAACGCCATCCTGCAGAAGCACACGGAGAGCATGAACTGTGCCAAGGAGAAGCTGGAGCAGGAGCTGGCCCAGGAGGAGAGGCAGACCTTGGCCTTGCAGCAGCAGCTCCAGTCCGTGCGGCAGGCCCTCACCGCCAGCTTCGCCTCCCTCCCCATCCCCGGTGAGTTCAGGACAGCCGTGGGGACCGGCCTGCTGCTGGGACCTGGTGGCCACACAGAGGGGCACTGTTGGGGCTCTGCGCGTGGTACAAGCCGGGGCAATGGGGTGGTGGTAAATGCTCATCTGCTGATGGGGTGGGATCCTGGAGCGCTTTGGGGGGCTCTCCAGGGGGCCCAGGAATGTGCCAGCCAGTTGGGTCCCCTATAACGGGGTAGGGCAGGCTGGGAACTGTCCTGCTCTCGAGCCATAGTCACAGCACCCGCAAGGCACAGATTAGCCCAAATCCTTTTGTTCCTGGGCTTGTGTCGGTGCGGGCTCTCTCCTGCTGCGGGAGATGGCACCTAGTGTTCAGGGTCCATTCCCCAGTCACCAGCACGATGGGCAGGGCTGGATGGGGACTTGCTGGCCCTGCTAACTGGGCTGTTGCTGCCTCATAGGCACCGGGGAAACCCCCACACTGAGCACTCTGGACTTCTACATGGCCAAACTGCACAGCGCCATCGAGAGCAACCCACTGCAGCATGAGAAGCTGGTGGTGCGCATCAAGGAGATCCTGTCCCGGATAGCCAGGTGAGCTGGGCAGGGCTGGCTGAAGCCGGCACCCGAGGGCGGCCCTCGTGTCCCGGCGAGCACCGAGACCACTGGGTCAGCCCAAGGCAGGGTGGGTGACGGGAGCCGAGCAGGGAAGGTGTGGGCAGAGAGGGGCTCAGAGCTGCTCCAGGCAGTTGTGGGAGAGAGAAGCCAAGCCCCTGTAATTCAGCCTTGCTTTTCTCCCTCTTCAGCGAACACCTGTGAAGAGGACCAGTCCCTCCCGGAGCGCAGGGCCGGCCGGACCACGGCCCTGTCCCTTGGAGCTCACACAAGGGACAGTCTCTGCTGGTGGTCCGGCTGCTTCCCCCTCCACCCCGCACACCTCGCTGGAGAAGTGAGCTGGGACCCCCCCAGCCCCAGTGTGGCTGAGCCCCACGGCTGCACCATCTCCGAGGACCTCGCGCTTCTGGGGACCAAGCGGTGACAGGGCTGAGAGACCCCAGCCGGCGCGGTGCTGGGCGAGGCGCTCGGCGGTGGGTGTGAGCATCCCCCCCTCTCCTGTGAGCTCTGCAGCTCTGCCTTACTAAACCAGAGACTCCCCAAAAGCTATCCGGTGGCAGATGAGGTGCCTGCGGGTGACTGGCCTGGAGTGAATCAGCCTCTTCCAGGGTGACCCAGGGGCTGCTGTTGACCTGCTGGTGATGGAAGGGAGGCAGCTGGGTGCCCTGGGAGGCCCTGGGGCTCGGCGCTGCCTCCCGGCCCCTAGATCAGCCTGGGGAGCCTCTTGGTCCCCTGTCCTGCAGCGGGTGAGGTGGCAGGCTTCCTTCCGCACGCCTCTTGCTTTATTTAATCTTACTGCTTCCCCTTGCTTCTCCCCCATGGGTGCCTTCAGCCCCCTGCCTATGTCACCCTGCCTGTCACCTCATGCCTCTGGGACCAGGCAGGGCAGCTCCTGCCCTCTGCAGTGATGAAGGCAAAAAAAAAAAATCTTCATGCCAGAGAGGGAGCCGGGACCGACCCCTTCCTCCCCACGGTGGGAGCCCGTGGGGTGGTGCACAGGCTTTCGGTTCCTGCCTCCTTGCCCGAGCCCATCCAGCATCGTGGGACCACCGTGATGGCAGCCGTGTCCTGGCCATGCTGTGCTGGGGTCGGCCATCCCCGGGGCTGCCTGTCACTAATCTCAGACTGTGTAATTAGAGAGTGTCTTATTTTCTTACTAGCACTACGTTGATCTGGCCCTGGGTTTAACCCGGGGCTGGAGTGCGACCGCTCATCTCTCACCTGCGAGGTCCATGCTCTGTAGATGAGTCTCCTGGTTGCCATCTCTTGGTGGCCACTTGGCTTGGGATGGAGATGGGAGCAAATAAATGTGGGAGAAACAACCAGCCTGGGCTCTGTGTGTTCATGCTCAGAGGCGGCTTTGGAGCTGCTCCCGGCTGTAGTCCTGGCGTCTCGGGTGTGTAGCAAGGGTGATGGCTCTGAGCTCATTGCTGCAGTGCCCAACCCCAGCTGGGGAGGGTGCGATGGAGCCGGCTCTGTGCTGGTTGCTCTTCCACCTCCTCCAGCCTGGCCAGGGCCCTTCCTAGGTGGCGGAGCTCACCTGATCCCAGGTGGGTTACCGCACCACCCGATCGGGTTCCCAGGCCTAGGGATCACCTTACAGCCGAGCCGGGAGCCAGCACCCATCTATAATTCAGCACTGTTGGTAGCAGGATGCGGCGGGCGGGCAGGCGCGGCAGGGAGGCCCAGGAGGGCAGCCCCATGGAGAACGGCATGGGGCAGGAGCCGGGGACCCCAGAGCCACCTGCTACCGAGGGCATCCCAGCTCCCCGACCTCCCCGTGCCCGCCCCAGGCTGGTGTTTCACACACAGCTGGCCCACGGCAGTGCCACAGGGCGCATCGAGGGCTTCACCAACGTCAAGGAGCTCTACGCCAAAATAGCTGAGGTCTTCGGCATCTCGCCCACTGAGGTGAGGGGACTGCGGCTGCCAGGGCGCGGGGAGGGGGCTTTGCACCCAAAGGGGGGCATGCCAACCCCATGGCACCATCCGTCATCAGCCCTCCTGTGGGTCCCCAACTGCTTGCGAATGCAGCCCCCAAAATGACTGGGAAAAGAGCATTTTAATCTCAGGGCTGTCTCCTCTGGGGGGTGGTTGGGTGGCTCTGTGCCTCAGTTCCCCTCGCCCTGGCATGCGGGCAGGGAGCCGGGGCTGCCTATTCCCTGGCACCAAGGGAAGGGCACACAGGGATGGTGCAGCACTGGGTCCCGGGGCAGGCTGGGTGTCCCGGACCCCCCTGCTCTAGCAGTGCCCAGACCTGGCTGGATCAGCCCATGGCTGGCTCCTGCCCCGGCACCACTGATGCCCCCCCCACCCTGCCGGGGCATCCCCAGCCCCTGATGACGGGGATCCCTGGGGCAGATCCTCTTTTGCACGCTCAACACGCACAAAGTAGACATGCAGAAGCTGCTGGGGGGACAGATCGGCCTGGAGGACTTCATCTTTGCCCATGTCCGGGGCGAGACGAAGGAGGTGGAGGTGACCAAGACGGAGGACGCGCTTGGCCTCACCATCACGGACAATGGGGCCGGCTACGCTTTCATCAAGGTGAACCCCCTCCCCAGGGCTGCGCTGGGGCCAGGGGCAGGCCTGGGGGCTGTGGCCCTGTGGGGTGACAGCCCCTGCTGCCACCCCATCCCTGGGACCGTGCCCCTTCCCTGACTCCCCCCAAAATGTGTCCGCCCCTGGGTCCACCCTCGCCCTGGGGGTCTCCCCCATCATGATGCAGTTTGGGGGGGGGGTGACCCTCCCTGCCTGACCCGTTTGCAAAAGGACACAGGACCACGACAGTGTTTTTGTGTGGGGTGGGATGGGAGCTATGTCTGTCTGTCCTTCCCATGGTGCCACTCTGTGTGTCCCCCGTCCCCCTCCGCGGTCCCCAGAGAATTAAGGAGGGGAGCATCATCAACCGCATCCAGACAGTGTGCGTGGGCGACAGCATTGAGGCCATCAATGACCACACCATCGTGGGCTGTCGGCACTACGAGGTGGCCCGGATGCTGCGGGAGCTGCCCCGGGCTCAGCCCTTCACCCTCCGCCTGGTGCAGCCCAAAAAGGCCTTTGGTGAGTTGGGGGGGTTCCCCCTGCGCTTGCCCTGGGGACTGGGGGACCCCTCAGAGGAGCGTGGGGAGGGCAATCCCCTGGGGCCCTCCTGCCCTGCAGCCCCCTCCCCAGGGACTGGGTGCCCCCCCGGGTCTGCCACCCCTGTGTGGACCCCTGTCCTGCACCCCCATGCTGTGTGTACCCCACAACCCCGGGGCACCCCTGCATGGCACCATGTGGGTGCTCCTTGGGGGGGGGGGGTGTCCTCAGACCTGCTTGTGCTCCCTATAGGTACCCCAATCTTCTGTGTGCACTGTCCTGGGCACCCATGAGCACCCTGTAACTGTGTGCATCCCCACCCTGCACCCATGGGTGTCCCTTATGCCTATGCTGCCTGTGGGCACCCCCTCCCCATGCACGGCTCACCCTGTGGTGCCCCCCGGGGGTGCTGGGACATGCATGGCTGGGGCTGGGTGATGGCCGGGGCAGTGGGCAGCGAGGGGCCAGGAGGTCCCTGGCTCTGCCTGCACCCTCACCCCGCCTCGCCCCCCCCACCCTGGGGTGCAGACATGATCGGGCAGAGGACACGGAGCAGCAAGTCCCTGGGCGAGGGCAGAGTGGCCAGTGGGAAGGAAACGCTGCGGCTGCGGGCGCAGGGCCAGGCCACGCTGGAGGAGGGGGTAAGACCCACCCGGAGACCCCCACCCTGAGCCCACGGCTGCTCCCACCCTGCCCAGGGTGGGGATGAGCATCCCCATGCTCCTGGGTGAACCCTGCACCTCCATGGGGTGCATTCCCCGGGTGCCCATGTGCGCAGCACCTATGGGCACGGCTCTGTGCGAGTGTGTGTGGGGGTCCCTGGGCTGTGCCCCCACCCCCTGGCACCCACCCGCTGGGCCTCTCGCCCCCAGCCCAGCCCCTTCGAGGAAGAAGCCGCCCGCCGGGTGGACGACCTGCTGGAGAGCTACATGGGCATCCGCGACAGCCAGCTGGGTGAGTGGGCAGGGTGGGCAGGGGGTGCCCAACCCGGACCCCCGGCCCCCGCTGACGCTGCCTCTCCTCCTCCCCAGCCTCGACGATGGTGGAAGCTGCGAAGGAGAGCCCCGGCGTGGCCCAGCTTGCCCGCGGCTTGGACTCGGTGCTGGGCGAGTTTGCCTTCCCCCAGGAGTTCGTGGCCGAGGTGTGGGCAGCCGTCTGCCACCCCAAGGAGGGGCAGGAGTAGCTGGGGGGGCAGCGGTGCCCCTCGCCCCTGTCCCCTCCCTGTCTCCCCACCCCACCTGGGGCTGACAGGGCTGGTGGGGGTCCCCATCCTGCCCCCCCCGCACCCTCCTGAGCTGCACCCAGGTGTGTCCCCTGGGTTGGGGGGGACAGCAGGGCATGCAGCCCATCCCCCCCCCAAGGACCCCCCCTTGTGCATCCCCAAAATGTGGTGGGAAGCGGCTGCGGCTCATTAAAGCAGAGACTGGAGGAGAAGGGCTGTTGCTCCGGCTGCCAATGGGGCTGGGGTCCCCCGGCTGCTCACCCCCAGCAGGCGTGGAGAGCTGCACAAGCTGTGTTTTATTGGGGGGGTCACTCAGATGGGGAGGGGGGTAGCAGCCCCGTGCCCCCTGCCACCCCCTCGGGTACCGGGCTCGGGAGGGGAGAGCCCATGGGTGCGGGTGATGGGGGACAATTAATTAACCGGGCTGGGGTGGGATGGGGGGATGGCTTGTCCCCCCCTGACTCGGTGCCTGTCCCGGGGGGCCACTACTGCAGGACGGAGTCGGCGGTGAGCTTGCGGCGCAGGGAGGGGTTGAGGACGGGGTAGAGGGAGAGGATGGAGGGCCGGGGGCGCAGGCTGGGGTAGACGCGCTGCAGCACGGCCCGTCGGAAGAGGATGTAGACCCAGGGGTCCAGGATCTGGTTCCAGGTGACCATGCGGATGTAGATGAGCAGCATCTTCTGCGTCTCCGTCGGCAGCATCTGGATCCGGCCGCTGGTCGGCAGCTGCTGCAGGACTGTCTGGATGATGAAGATCTGTGCCGGGGGGAAGGGGGCAAGGCGTCAGTGGGGGGGGGTCCATGCAGAGGCCATGAGCTGCCCCGGGTGGGGGGGGGAGATGATGAGGGTCCAGACTGGGCATCAAGCCTGTTGGAGAGGGGTCCCAGGCTGGTTTGGGGCACCTGCTATCAGGAAACACCCACTCTGCCCGCGAGCGGTGCTGAGCCCCAGAGCCCACCACCCAAGTGCCAACCCAGGGTGCAGAGTGGTGGTGGGGGGACACCGAGACCCAGGGTCTCACCAGGAGGGACACCCCCAGACCTGGGGGCTCACCAGCAGGGACATGGTGGAGGGAACACACCGAGACCTGGGACCTCACCAGGAGGAGCAGGGGGGGACACCAAGACCCAGGAGGGACATGGAGTTGGGGGGACACACCAAGACCCGGGACCTCACCAGGAGCATGGCGGGGGGGGACACACCAAGACCCAGGTCCTCACCAGGAGGGGCATCCAGCAGATGGTGGCGATGATCATGATGCCCACGAGCTGCACCATCATCTCCACCTCGCTGTCCCGGCGCCGCTGCACCGACTCCCGGTCATGGTAGACACGGCAGAGCGTCACCACGCTGACCGTGTTGAAGATGAAGGAGAGCAGCACCGACAAGATGCCCAGCAGGGCGAAGAGCAGGCAGAAGACAACGTCGCCGGTGTCGGGCAGGAGGGTGAGGAAGCACCAGGAGCCGGGGTACTGCAGCGTGTACCGCCCCAGCCCCAGCACCGGCAGCAGCCCCAGCAGGCAGGAGAAGCCCCACACCAGCCCCACGATGGACCAGGCGCGGCGCTTGGAGATGCTGGTGGAGCGGGAGAAGGGGTGGTTGATGCCAAAGAACCTCTCGCCGGCCATGGTGGCCCCCAGCAGCAACGGGCACTGCCCGAAGAAGACCATGGAGAAGCCAAGGAAGTTGCAGAGATGGCAGCCGGGGTCCACCTCGGCCCAGGCGAACTTGATGAAGTGGTAGGGGATGATGACTGAGGCCGTCACCAGCAGCCCCATGAAGTCCGTGACCACCAGACCGCAGAGGAAGACGAGGAAGGAGGAGCGGGCCCGGCTGGACAGCTTGCGGGAGGAGCTGAGCAGGACGCAGAGGGCGAAGAGGTTGGAGCAGAGGCCGATGAGGCCGAAGGCAGTGGAGAACCAGGGCGAGGTGATGCTGTTCTGCGCACCGGCGTGGCTGTCACTGGCGTTGAACACCCCGAAGCACATGTCCGACCGTCCGGCCACACTGCTGTTGGGGGGCTCCATATCCCCCCACCCCATCCCACTCCTGGTGGCTTCAGGCTCCTTCCTGGCTCAGCGCCATGGCGTGTGTCCCCCGCCGGTGCCGGCACCAATCCCACCTTGCCCTGTGGGGACAAGGAGGAAGGTTTAGGGCCAGTCCTCCATGGCCAAACACACCCATCACCCACCGTGAACCTGCAAACGTGGGGCACCCCATGGCCTGTGCAGGGGGACACCACACCAGGATCACAGCACGTGCCGGGCTGGCACCGCTCTCGGCGCAGCAGCGGCAACGGGCGTGGAGGGCCCCAGCCCCGCAGCTGG
Source organism: Gavia stellata (assembly GCF_030936135.1). NCBI lineage: Eukaryota > Metazoa > Chordata > Aves > Gaviiformes > Gaviidae > Gavia > Gavia stellata. Next base: position 5,716,619 of record NC_082625.1, read on the forward strand.
CCGGGATTAACCGTCCCCGGCCGTGAGCCACATGGGGCTGTTGCCACAAGGCTGTAATCCAGCGTGGTGGGTGTTTGGAGAAGCGCGGCACCGGCAGCTCGGCTCTGATGGCACCAGCTCCCTCCCACCCCAGGAGGGGTGACATGGCCAGACACCCCTGGGGACATCTGCCCTCCGCTGCAATGGGGGGACCCACTCTGAAGGATGGGGTGTACAGGCACAGGGTGGCTGCACCAGGGCCTGATCCTGACACCCCCCACCCCCCCATCTCTGTGCCTTCCTCTCCGCACCCCCGGCTCAATGGGGAGAGGCCCCATTCCCGCACTGTGGTGGGGAAACTGAGGCACAGGATGGGACACCCACGCCTGAAGCCGTGTGCTGCACCCCCCCAGTGCTGGCACCGCAGCCAACCCACAGCTGTGGGACACGCAGCTGGCTTGCATGTGTGACATCCCCGTTCTCCCCCCCTCCCTGGCTCCTCCGCAGCTGGAGTCGAGGGTTTATCACCAGGACATTGGCCCACTGGCTGTGACAGGGTGCATGAGGGCGGCTGCGGTCGTGGGCAGCCCGGTCGATGCCACACTGGCTTGCTGGGCAGTGACCGGGGCTGGGAAGCATCCGGCATCTGGGAAGCCCCAGGGCTGCTGCCTCCATCGCTAATTAGTCCTGGCTCTAAATGGGGTGATGTGGGATGGGGCAGAGGCATGGCAACAGTGGGGACCAGACCTCACGGGGACCAGACCTCCCCAGGGACCAGACCCCTCTGCTCCTCCTGGGACCCATTTCTCCAGGCTGTAGATGTCCTTGCCACCCCGTCTGCCCCATCCCTACACCACTGGCTGACACTGTCCCCAGCCTGGTGGCCCCCGTGGGATGCCCAGCTGTATCCCAACCCACCACCTCTGCAAAGACCCCGCTGCGGTGCCCCCCGGCTGTGGGGGTCCCAGCACCCCTGCCTCCCCCTCGCGTAGGGTGCCACTGCCACCTGCCCTCCGTCCCTGTCCCCAAGTCAAACCTCAAGCCAACCCCGATCAGTGCCAAACCCAGCAGTTGGTCCTGCATCTGGCCCCACTCTGTGTCCCCATGACCCACGTCCTGCAGCCTGGCACCCCCCCCCCCACTCGCCACCCCCTTTCCGGCCCCTGGCGTGAGGGTGGCCACAGGGATAGGAACCGCCATGCACACCCGAGGCACGTGCCAATCCCACAGTCCGTCCCGGGGCTGGGATGGAGCCAGGCGTTGCAACATCCTCCTCCGGGGGCCGCATCCATGCGGGCTGCAGGGCTGAGGGTGCTGGCACCCATCCAGCACGGTAGCACCCCTGCCCTCGCCCCCATCACCAACGGCACTGGCGATCCCGCAGCCGCTGGGGAGCGGGGAAGGGGGTTGGGGGTGGCGACAGGGGCATGTCCCCATCCCTGTCCCCGTCCCGGCATGGGCGGCTGGCAGAGCATGGTGGTGATTCACTGCCGCAGCGCAAGGATGGCCCCAGTTTTTTCCATGAGACAAGAGCGAAAACTTGCTGCTGTTTGTTTTCTCCGGTCCCTGAGGGATGGTAGTGGCAACCCTGAAGGTGACGGTCCCCTTGAGACATGTGGTCAGGTCTCCGTGTGATGTTCCGAGTCCCTGAGGAACCACCAGCCTTTCCCGCATCCCCTGGGATTCCTCTCCCTGGGAGGTGGCAAATTCCACCCCCTGCCCCACAGTGATGCCATGTGGGTGCCACGGCTGGGCGGTCCCGCTCCAGCTGTCCCTTGCCACATGCCTGCCCACGCTTTTGGGGCACTGTCCTCAAGTGTGTCCCCACCCGCATCCCGGGCTGTTCCCTGTACTCGCTCCAGCGTGGTTGGGAATCAGGAGCCCGTGGGGCAATGTCACCCTGCTGTCCCCATCACCTGGGGATTCACAGCCATGGGGTGCTCTTGGCTGCCGACCGGCTCGGCGTGGCAGGATCCGACCCCTCTCCCCACCGTGTCCAGAGAGGGGATCTCCCTGCGGTGGAACCATGGCCCAACAAGGACGCACCAGCCCCAACAGCTCTGTGCTGCACACCCCAAACCCCACCATGTCCCCTCCCCTCTTGCCCCGGCGCAACCACAACCCGGACCTTCACCCGCTGCTCACTGCCGGCAGAGCCGGGGACACCGGGGGCTCTGCCCCAGGACCAACCGCGATGCTGGGGCGGGCTCGGGGGCCGAGCAGCCGGGTGCCACCCTGCGCAGAGTTGCCTCGGCCGGCCAGCCTGGAACCACGCAGCACTTAGAGGGAATCAAATATTAAAGAGGGGCCATTTAGCGCCAGCACGGCTCGGAGCGAGCCGAACCCCACGCGCAGCAGAGCAAACCAGAGGCACTTACGGGAAGGGGTTCATGTGGGGGCCGGGGGCTCCTCACTCGCCGTCTCCCCCCATCGTGGGTGGCCACCGCAGGAGGATGCGCACAGGGATGGCAGGTCCTGCAGAGGAGAGACCCTAAGCCCGGTGCCTGTCCCCACCGATCCCGTGCGCTTGGGTTTGGAGTTACCGGATCTGGCAAAACCCTCTCCCAGGGAGATCCCACAGGAGCGAGCGTTTGGCTGCGAGTAAAGGCAAAGGGTGCTGGCGTAAAATCCCAGCGGAGAGCAGCTGTCTCCGAAATGGGCTGTTGGAGGCTGAGAGGCGCTGGCAGCAGCGGCGGGGGCTGGTGCGGGCGCTAATGGGGTTCCTGGCACCGTGTGAGCCCGTGGGTCGGCGTTACGCCGCAGATGCACCGCAGGCTGTCCTGCCTTCGCCAGGCGCCGCTTCCTGCCGTGGCCACATCCGAGGTTAGCAAGGGAAAGGCGAGGGGCTAATGGGGAGCGGAGGACACTGCTCCTTATCAGGGCAGCGCCTGCCCCAGCCCATTGCTTCCCCGGGCTTCCTCGGGCAGGGCTGGGCATGGGGCTGGCAGGATCAGGCCGGGGTGGGGGTGGGCTGGGAAGAGAGGTTTGCTGGGCAGTGGAGCACCACATGCCTGCAAAGGGACCCCAAACTCCCCACACACACCCCCCCCACATGCCCCCCTCAGCCTGAGCTCTGCCACCCAGGACATGGTCGGCGCAGGGCGGCTGTGCAGAAGTTGCTGCAGGGCATTTGCATTTGTCTCGTGTGTTCAGTCCCTCTTTGCTTGCTGGAGCTCTCCAGGGACAGCCCTGTCCCACCTTGTTCTGGAAGGACAAGGACTTTCTCTGCAGCATCCCTTCTGCCACTCCAGCCTGATGTCCCTTGTGTGGGTGGTCCCACGGGACGCCACCGGCACAGCCATCCCTGCCAGGGACGGACCTAGTCCCAGCGCCAACCACCCCCCGGGCTGGGGCTCTCGGAGCAGCAGATCAGCTCAAGGCCATCAGCTGGGACAGGAACGGCAACGGCCACGTTATGGGGACGGGGACCTGGCAGGACCCCAGCGTCCCTCCCTGGACCCCCAACCATCAAAGGGACCCGCTGCCGGGGGAGCTGGCCTGGCCTGGAGCAGGGACGTCCCTGGGACACCCAGGACAGAGGACACTGACGGGAAGCAGTGACACACCAGCAGGGACGGTCCCTGCCAGGCATGGTGGCTGTCCTCGCTGTCCCTGCTGTGGCCCAGGGCAGAGGCCCCCAACCCGCTCCCGCTCCGGGCTGGCTGGAGAATGGTCAGCACAGTCCCTGTCCCACCTCGTCCCAAACTGTCGCCGGGGCCCCCGGCACAGGGCAGGGGGTGGCGGTTGGGGGATCATCCTGGGCGCCCTGGGTGCGAGAGCCGGGGCTCGGCAGCGCAGCCGGGGACCCCCCCACGCCTCGGCTGCCCCTGGCCGCAGCACCTCGGGGGGCTTCGAAGCTGCCGCTGGGCCGCCCATAAGAGCCCCTTTCCCGGCCCTTTCCCGGCCTTTTCCTGGCCTTTTCCCGGCCCTTCCCAGCAGCTCTGCGGAGGGCAGTGGGCAGGGGGCCGGATCCGCCCCAGCGGGCGAAGCCCCGAAAGCAAATCCTGGTCCCGGGGGGCGCGGGGGGGGTGGTGGGAGACTGGGCCGTGCCAGCCCCGGACACCCAGCCCAGGGGACAGAGAGCCATGGGGCGGGGGGCAGAGGGGGCACCGCGTCCCCGTCGTGCCCCCCCCGTGGGGGTCACCGCCTCCCGGCCCCGAAAGGCCGCAGCTCGTCGGGTCTCTGCGCAGAGCGGGCGGCTCAGGCCGCCCTTATCGCCCCGGCCCAGCCCTGCCCCGCCGGGCCCCCGTCCGAGCCCTGCGGTTTGTCCGTCCATCCCAGTCCCTCTGTCCGTCCGTCCCAGCCCCTCTGTCGGTCTGTCCCAGCCCCTCCATCCCAGCCTCTCTGTCCGTCCATCCCAGCCCCTCTGTCCGTCCGTCCCAGCCCCTCTGTCCGTCCATCCCAGCCCCTCCATCCCAGCCTCTCCGTCCGTCCATCCCAGCCCCTCTGTCCGTCCGTCCCAGCCCCTGTCCGTCCATCCCAGCCCCTCCATCCCAGCCTCTCCGTCCATCCATCCCAGTCCCTCCGTCCGTCCGTCCCAGCCCCTCTGTCCGTCCATCCCAGCCCCTCCATCCCAGCCTCTCCGTCCATCCATCCCAGTCCCTCCGTCCGTCCGTCCCAGCCCCTCTGTCCGTCCATCCCAGCCCTTCCATCCCAGTCTCTCCGTCCGTCCATCCCAGCCTCTCCGTCCGTCCGTCCCAGCCCCTCCATCCCAGTCTCTCCGTCCGTCCATCCCAGCCTCTCCGTCCGTCCATCCCAGTCCCTCCGTCCGTCCGTCCCAGCCCCTCCATCCCAGCCTCTCCGTCCGTCCATCCCAGTCCCTCCGTCCATCCCAGTCCCTCCGTCCGTCCGTCCCAGCCCCTCCATCCCAGTCCCTCCGTCCGTCCATCCCAGCCCTTCCATCCCAGCCTCTCCGTCCGTCCATCCCAGCCCCTCTGTCCGTCCGTCCCAGCCCCTCCATCCCAGTCCCTCCGTCCGTCCATCCCAGCCCTTCCATCCCAGCCTCTCCGTCCATCCATCCCAGCCCTTCCATCCCAGCCTCTCCGTCCATCCATCCCAGCCCCTCCATCCCAGTCTCTCCGTCCGTCCGTCCCAGCCTCTCCGTCCGCCCATCGCAGCGCCGCAGTCTGTCTGTCCATCCCCCTCCCTCCGCCCGTCCGTCCCAGCCTTGTGGGCTCTTTGTCCTTCTCAGCCCCCCCCGGCCGCGCTTCCCCCGGCCCCGCCAGCAGCGCCTCCCTCCCCCCGCCGACCCGGGCCCTACCTCGCTGCCGGCGGGACCCCACCCGGCTCGGCTCGGCTCGGCTCGGCTCGGCTCAGCCCGGCTCTGCTCAGCTCAGCTCGGCTCAGCCCGGCTCGGCTCAGCCCGGCTCGGCTCAGCCCGGCTCGGCTCGGCTCGGCTCGGCTCAGCCCGGCTCTGCTCAGCTCAGCTCGGCTCAGCCCGGCTCGGCTCAGCCCGGCTCGGCTCGGCTCAGCCCGGCTCAGCCCGGCTCTGCTCAGCCCGGCCCGGCTCGGCTCAGCCCGGCTCTGCTCAGCCCGGCTCGGCTCGGCTCAGCCCGGCTCTGCTCAGCCCGGCCCGGCTCGGCTCAGCCCGGCTCGGCTCAGCCCGGCTCGGCTCAGCCCGGCTCTGCTCAGCCCGGCCCGGCTCGGCTCAGCCCGGCCCGGCTCGGCTCAGCCCGGCTCGGCTCAGCTCAGCTCGGCTCAGCCCGGCCCCGCGGGAGGGCGCGGGGGAAGGGCCGGGCTCGCAGCGCCCCCCGGCCCCGCCCCGGGCCCCCCGGAACAGGGTCCGGATCCGGCCCCGCGCCGCTCCCCTCCCCCGCTGCAGACGGGGCTCCCCGGTGGGGTGCGCCCCCCACCCCCCCGACCCCCATCGCCCACCTCCCCGTCTGGGTCCGGCCACACTGGGCTGCGCCCCCAAACCCCCGGCAGCACCCTCCAGCGCTGAGCCCCCCATGACGGCACCCAGAGCCCCGCCGGCCCGAGGCGGCCTCGAAGGCGCCAGCACCCATGGGTGGGACGAGGGGCCGCGTCCCACGGCCTCACCTGTCCCCGCTCGGCTGTGAGAACGGGCTGGCGCTGAGACACCCCGACCCTGCGCCGTCCCAGCTATATTTAGCGGGGCCGGGCTCTTATCCGGGTTACTCATTTGTTTACCCGAGCCGGATTCCTGCGTCCGAAGGGGGGGTCAGTCCTGCCGTCCCACTGCCGTCCCGCTGCCGCCACCGTCCCAGTGGGAACCGCATCGCCACAGCTCTGTCGGGCTGGCACAGCAGCAAGGCCTCGTCCTCCAGTCTGGGAGGGGGACGTCACCGCTGTGCCCCACAGCGGGCCCTGAGACCCGGGAATGGGGATGCAGCGGCTGGAAGGAGGGTGGAGGAGGGCCGAGGTGCCATACAGATGCGAGCGGGTGGCCCCCGGCAGTGTCCCTGGGTGTCCCCTGCAGCCCCGGCCGTCCCTACCTCATGGGATGCTGGATGCAGCCCAGGGGTTTTCACACACTGGGGGTTTTCCCAGCCCCACTGCTCCGAGCTCGGTGTCTCACGGTGCTGCCCAAAGTCATGGCCAGCCAGACATGCTGGGCTGGCACGTCCCCAGGCACTGTCCCGCTGAGGCGTGGGAGTCGCAGGAGGGGACGCGATGGCCTCGACCGCTGCTCTTCGTGCTCCACCGGGGACGGCAGAGCCCGTCCCCCTGGCACCAGCGTCTTCATCCAGCTCCAAAGCACTGGGAGCATCTGAGCCCACGGGTGACGCAGGGGCATCCCGTGCACCCAGCATCCCATCAAGGCCAGCGAGGCCGGGGTGCGCGGGCAGCTGGGCGATGCTCAGCGGCTTGAGCAGGAGGTTTTCCTGCCACCGCCTTGGCACTGCAGACCCCATCCCTCAATCCCTTGGTGTGGAGCAAAGACTGTCCTGGCAAAAGCCCAGGAGGAGAGTGACAGTCCGTTGGAGCTGGACGGACAACCTGTGGAGCTGGAACGCAGCTGGCCCTGGCGGGGGGAGCGTGCCGGGAGCAGGAGTGGCCCCCGCTGTGAGCGGAACCTGGCTCAGCAGCCGGCTGCCATGCCCGGATGCTGCTTGGGTGTGCCGACCCTCCTGCCGTCCTGGTATGGGGTGCAGCTGTGCTCACAGCGGATGTGGGCACGGGGTGCCGAAGGCGGCTCCGCACCGGCCTGCCACCACCCTGCCATGAACCCGGCCAAGCCACTGCCGCTGTCTCCGGGAGCAGAAAAGAGCTGTGCCTCCTAAACCCAGCCTGGGGCTGCGCCGTGGCAAACCACGAAGCAGAGGAACGTAACCGGCCCCCCCCAAAATATAGGGGAGATGCAGAGAAGAGCACTGTGAGCAGCCAGGGCTGGAAGAAAACATCCTGGGCTTCAGCCTGATCCAGCCCCTGAACCGGCTGCGGTGGGCGCCCGGCTGCAGCAGCTCCCAGGGTTCAGGCTCTCGTGCCCAGTCAGTGGCTCCATCCCGGGTTCGAAGTCAGGGGTGCGGGGAAAAGGCAGCGCCTGGGAGGGGACACGGACCCTGTCCAAGCTGGGGACACAGTGAAGGTTTTTGGGGGAGTCCCCCCTGTGTGTGTGCCCAGGAGGGAGAGGGGCTATGGGCAGGGGGGCTCTGCCAGGCTGTTAAGCAGGCAGGGCACCCAACCACTGGCTTTGGAGTTTTTTTATTCCCATTTCCTCCAAAGCCATCCCTGGTCGGGCCTTTGCTTGCTTCCTGCGCTGAGCGCAGGCCCTGAAACCCCCCCGGCACCAAGCTCAACGGCTTTAAATAACGCACAGGAAGGAGAGGCCGGGGGATGCGTCCCAGCACAGCTGCCAGCCCCGGGGATGTCTGGCAGGATGGGGAAGGGGCACCCGCATGTGGGGCCGAGGCAGTGGGGGTGTCCCCCCTCCCCGGGCAGGCTGAGCCCCGGCACACGTGGGTGGCTGCGGCAGGCGTGGGAGCCTCCCGAGCGTGAGCTCCCATGGTGTTTGCAGGGCTGGATCCTGCCAGCTGTGCCGAGAGCAGCAGGACAGGGCGAGTCTCCTGAGCTATGGGGGAAAACAACAGCCGTGGGGCAGCCCCCCGAGGCCAGGGAGCCCCCAGTCGCAGGGCTGGCTCTGCCCCTGTGCTAGAGGACCTAGGCAGCACCCGAGCCCCTCCGCCACGGGGCTGTAGCGGCAGCCAGGATGCAGCGAGGGCCACGGGGAGGAAACAACCTTGCTGCAATAGTTGACAGCGGAGACTGGAGGTTTCCTGGAAGCTGCGCTACCGGGCATTACTCATGCACCGGCATCCCCTCCTGCCTGCTTCAGCATAGAGCAGGGACACCCCGAGGGTTCGGGAGCTGCTGGGGATGGGGCCATGTGGGGTGATCCCAGGGTGTGGCTGTGCCCCATGGCCATCACCTGGAGGGACCGACACCAGTGAGTCCCAGCTCAGCCCTGAAACGCTCCCCAAGGTGCCTGAAACCCGCTGAGCGTCACTCGAGGCCCTCAGGGACCCCCACCTCAGCGATGGGGCTGCCCCTTGTCCAGCACAGTGAGAGCCACTCAGGCACCGCGTGGGAGGGACTGCAGGCCATGGAAACCGGATTTTCCCCTGTAAGGAGATATCTCAGCTAATATCCCTCTCCTCCTCCCTGCCAGAGGCAGACGCCTTGCAGTCACTGAACCCTCTCATCCTGCAGCCAGGGTGGAGCGAGCTGGTGGTGCTCCCAGGCTCAGGAAGCCAGATCCCAGGGGAGAATGTGCCAGAAACGAGGCCAGCCGGGAGGGTGACGGGCCCAGGGAGGTCTGCGGCAGCAGGACCACTGGGCCAGGTGGACAGGTCTGGCAGGGGTGACGGGGGAGTGCGGGAGGGGGCCAGTGTGGGCAAAGGGCTGCAACAGGCAATGGGAGCACACAGGGCTGACAGCGTGTGGGGTCGGGGTGACAGACCCCAGAGGCGTGGAGGTGAGGACACCCCTCCCCAGCCCCAGCCGCCAGAGCAGCTCCCAGTCCTGGCCCAGTGCGGTACCGGCTGGTGATGACGTGCAGCAGAGCCACACGGTCCTGAGGGGCGTGGGTTGCCCACGCACAGGATGCCATGGCTTAAACAACCCCTATTTATTTGTACCAAAGTCTCAGGGTCCCTCAGGATAAAAGCAAGGACAGGGAAAACCCTCAGGAATAGGCCCTGTGCTGGGCCAGGCCTTGGGGACGTCTATGGGACAGTGCCTGTGACGGGGAACAAGACCCCCTCCCTGCACAGCCCCCTGTGCCAGGGGTCGGGAGAGGAGTTGAGCAGCCCCTTATCTGCGGTAACGGTAACGCTTGAAGTGGAACCAGAGCTGGAAGATCCCATTGGCAAACTGGCAGCGAAAGCCGTGGCGGTGGGAATACTCCCACTCCCTGTTGACAATCTTGAAGGCGATGTCCTCGTAGGGCGGCCCGGCGTGGAAGCGCAGGATGGCAAAGTCCTTGTTGTCCTGGCAGGCCTCCAGGAAGTACTCGGGCGTCGAGCGCTTGTCGATGAGGTCGGGGTAAAAGATGTTGAACTTGTAGCCCTGCACGATCTTGGGGGGGGGGTTGTCAAAGTCGTAGTGGGTCTGGTTGTACTTGTTCCACTCAAAGCCCGTGTGCACCCGGTTGAAGAAGCGGGGCTTGCGGGGCCGGTACTTGTCAGCCCAGAGATAGGCCTTGCCTGTGAGGGGCATTTCCACGCTGAACTGTGCCTCGTCTGCACCCATGCCCTCCTTGGCCTTACGGAAGAAGATGTCATCGGCACTCTCGGTGGCATCACCTGTAGGGAGGAGAGGTGACATCCAGTCCTGCAGTGCCAGCCAGGACTGGGCTGTGGGGACACTGCTCCCAGCCATGCAGAGGGAAGGAGCAGCAGATGCTGGGTAGAGGGTGCGGAGCTGGACATGGAGATGCACACACTGCCCTGCGGACTCCAGGTGGGCACCGGGCTGTGTTGTGCTGGGAAACTCATCCAAAACACCTTTCCCACTTGCCCGCAGCCCAAACAGCTTGGTGGTGTGGCTGCGAGTGGGGAAGGACCTGATGCAGGTACCCGCAGGGAACGCCAGCAGTCTGAGCCCCATCTCCCTGCTCTTGTCCAGGCCACAGCACCCTTTTCTGCCTGGAGGCATCCCTCCGCCAGGCCAGCTCTGGATGTGTGCTCCAGATGCAGCTCTTACTGACCCTTTTCTGAGGGCACTGTCCCCATCCAGCCCTGCAACCCGAAGCACACGCATGCCCTCCGTGCCAGGCAGGCTGTGAGGCCGGCGGGTGCAGGGCCTGCCTGTGGGGCTCCTACCTGTGACCTGGAGCTGCTGACGCAGAAGTAGCAGCCGATGCGTATCCTCCTCGGCCTCCAGCACGTGGGCGTCGAAGGGCAGCTCGTTGGTGCCCAGCAGTCGGGGGCTGTACTTCCCCGCATCATAGTCGTCCAGGCTCTGCTGGATCAGGTCCTCCTCCATCAGCACAGCTTCCCCCTCTGCCTCTCCTTTGGCCTCTGCGTCCTGTTCAGCCTCTGGCTCCGAGGATGGCCCTGGCTGTACCACAATGCTCTCCTCTGGGTCCAGTCTGCAAGGAAGAGAGAAGAGAGAACTGGGACGGGGATGGTACCCTTGTTCTCTGCTCACCTGAGGTCTGTCTATGGAAGGACAGGAGCACGAGGCTGCATTTTCTGTCCCGGGTGCCCCATGGGAGAGGCCTAGATGGCTGCGCTCCCCAAGGAAAGGGCTGCGTACCTGTCGCTGGGGGAGGCCGGCTCCCGCTGGATGATGGGGAAGAGTGGTTCACTCTCCACACCCTGCTCCTGTTTCAACTTGTACAGCTTCTGGCGCAGCACATCCTGGTGCCGCTCCCGCAGCCTGTGAAGAGGAGATGAGCCATCAGGTTCCACCCAGCAGAACCACCTCATACCCACACTGCCCAGAGCTGTGACACCCACCACAGCGCGTAAAAATCTACTGGGTTTTGTACGGTTTTGGGCTGAATAACCCTCCAGTTTGGTTCCCTCTTGGAAACCTCACTGTAAACGCCACCGCTGGAGAAGGGACTGTGTCCAGCCCTTCTGCCCTCTTGGGAGAACCAACCATCTCAGAGAAGGTATAAAACCTCTCCACCAATGACTTTGAGTTCTGCCTCCCCAACTCTGCTCACACCAGGGTCGGCACTGCCCCTTCCCACAGCCCTGGCCAGGGGACAGTCCCTGCTCTCACCTGGCCCGAGCCATGTAAGCCTTCAGCTGCTGCAGCAGGCTCTCCCAGTACCCAATGTCAAGGTTGGGTCCTCCTGCCCGGATCTTGCTCTCGATGCCCTGGTACAGCACTTGCAGCTGGTTGTACGTCTTCCCCTTGAACACGGACTGCACATCTGAGCTGACAGAGGCGTTGACGCCATCCCGACGCTCCCCTGAACAGACAGGCAAGGGTGGCCAGTCAGTCTCCAAGTGCTCAGGCTGCTTTCATCCAGGCCCTCCTGGGCTGCATCCGACACTGGAAGGCTGGACCCCAGCAGGGGATGGCTGCCAGATCCGCAGCCTCCATCCAGCAGATCCCAGAGAACCCCTTTGAGCCTGAGTGCACACGGCAGACGCTATGCCCTGCTTTACTCACTGCTCACACTCCACTTGACACCCACCCTAGGCTCTGCCCTCCCGCTTACCCGGTCCTCCCTTCCCAGAGGCCTCCAGTTTGCGGAGCTTGGCTATCTCATCCTCCGTGATGATGGTCATGTCCCTCCAGAAGTCCACGTTCTTCCCTTGCTCCAGCTCCATGTAAACCTGCAGGCCGGAGACAAGCAGGACATCAGGCACCTGCTCCACACCACAGGCAGGGAAGCAGAGCTGAGGGGGTGAAGCCTTGAGCTGCTGCCCCTCAGCCAGCCCCGGCACAGGGGCGGCAGAGCTGGCACCTGGATGTCCTCCACCAGATCCTCCATGTCGGAGACAGTCAGGCCATTCAGGAAGGTGTAGGGCTCATGCATCTCCACGGCCAGGTCGTCATCCTCCGCGCTGATGTACTTGGCCAGAAGGTCAATGGGTTTCGCCCTCCCATCCCGAATCCGGATCTTAGACCTGGGCGAGAGGAGAGGGACAGTGAGCAGTGCCTGCCATCCTCTGCTCCCTGGCAGGCCCGTCCCCACGAAGCCGCACACCTACCGCAGCTTGGCCTGCTGCAGGTGGAAGTTGTCCTCCTGCTCCTCCCAGGTTTTGAAGTGCTCTGCCTCTTTCTCCCGCTGCAGCATCTCCAACTCCTGCTCACGCATCGCCTTCTCCCGTTCCCGCTCCAGGCGCAGCTGCTTCACCTGCCCAGTGCAGAAGAAGATGTGAGGCCACTGCGGATGGGGCACCCATGCAGGACACCCGTTCGAGGACGCAGCCGTAACCCTGCTCACTGAGCTGCCTCGGCTCCTGCGATCAGCCTAAGGCTCCCGGGGAGCCAGGAGCCATGCGGAAGGAGCGCCAGCGTGGGCCAGTGGGGCCGGGCTGCTTGCTGCTCGCTGCCAGCCCTTTGGAGGACAGGGGACACAGGCACAACCGAGTGCCTCAGTGCTGTGACCTGGCACTGGCCCTCCTCAGCACCTCCTGAGCTGGGCTCAACCCCAAAAGAAGAGTCTTCTCACCCTGGAATAGCACAAGTCACTATACTGTGACCCCCCCGATCCTACAGTCTATGGGCACCCCCTGTGAGAAGAACAAGGGGACTTCCAGGTGAGTGACTGGGACCCTGGGTCCACAGGGTTCTCTGTCAGATGGAGGCAGGGGACATCTGATCCTACCTTCTGCAGCTCCAGGCGATTGTCCTCCTGGATTCGCTTGTTCCTCTCCTTCAGGTCCTTCTCATCCAGGTGGCTGATCCCTTTCTTTTCCAGTGCCTGAAATAGAGTGGCCAAGGGAAGCTGTGAAACCCAGTGACCTTTACAGCCCCTCACCGGCCAACAAATGCCACCACATCCACCCCCTTCTGCTGCCCCAGTGAGCTCTGATCCTGTTGAAGATCCCCACATCCCTCAAACCCTACTCCTGAAGTCCCTCAGCGAAACCCAGGCTCAGCCCAGGGAGGCCACCTGACTTGGTGAGTACTAACACACCAGTAAACACTGCCCAGCACTCAGCTTGCAGCTCCTAGCAGGTCTGGGTCCCTCTCCTGCACCCTGACCCACCTCCTCATCCCACACCCCTGGCTACAGACCTCAGTCTTCAGGAGAAAGGGGGTAAAACCCCACCGAGCTTGTCAGAAACACCCAGCTGCTGCCCTAGATGAACGCTTTGCTCTCATGTGGCTGCTTTTAGTGCTTCAGAGGTTCCCACCCCAAGCAAAGGTCCCCCCCCGACAACCCACTGCTCCTCTGTCCTGTCCCGTGGCAGCTGCAAGGGCACGATCTCCTTCAAGCAGCCTCCTACAACACACGGGCATGAAGGAGAACTCACCTTGCTCCAGATGAAGGTGCCCAGCAGGTTGTTGTCCCCAAAGGGATTATCGGTGTTGGTGTAACCCATGTACTCCTCTCCCCACCCCATCTTCTCCCGCTTCTTCCTCTCCTTGGCCTCCTTCTTGGCCAGCCGGCGAGCCCGTTTCTCCTCAGGTGTCTCCAAGGCTTTCATGAGAGCAGCCTGCTTCTTCTTCTCCTCCTTCAGCCTCAAGCGCTCTTGGAGGCTCAGCTGCTGCCCAGTCTCCTCCCTGCCCCGGGAGCGTGGTGGGGAGGGAGAGCTGATGGAGGACACGGAAGACTTGGAGCCATCTCTCTTCCTCTGCCGGTCTCTCTTGTCTCGCTCGTGCTCTGAGCTTGAGCCAGAGGAGCGATCCCGGGACTGCGAGCGGTGTTTCTTCTGGCTTTTGTGGTGCTGGTCCCTGCTTTTGCTTTTCTTCTTCTTCCATTTCTGTCTCTCATCGCCAGAGTTGGAGCTGGGGTGGGGGAAAGTCGTGTTTCAGTTGGGAAATGGTTACCGGCTCCGTGTGGGACAATAGGCGCTCCAGAGCACGTTTCCCCGCCGCAGATGCGGCGAGATCCAACCCGAGCCGCAGCCAGAGCTACCAGCAGAGCCGAGAAAGCTCAACCGTGCTCTCGGGGCGGTACCTGCTCCCCTGCACCACCCCGTCCCCCCAACAGCCCCCAAACGGGCTGGCTTCGTGTCACGGACACCACTTTCCAAACCACTCGTCAGCCCGGGCGTACTCCGGCCTCCTCTGGCCCTGCCCGTGGCTGCCCCGTGGCACAGCGCGGGCCCGGCGGGACCTCCCGCCGCCGGCTGAGGGGATGCGTCGCCTCCGCACCGGAGCAGCCCCTCACACCGCCCCGAGAGCCTGGGCCCGGCGGGGGGGAAGGGGCCCGGCGGGGGGGAAGGCGCCCGCCGCGGCCTCTCCCCGGGCTCCCCCGGCGCCTTCCCCCCCGCCGGGCACCGGGGGCGGGGAGAGAGGCCTGGTTTGGCCCGCCCGTGCCGCCAGCCACGGCGGGGCCGGTCTCCCCCGGGCCCCGGCACACCGAGGCCCCGCTCCCCGCTCCACCGGGCCCGGTCCCCCCTCAGACGAGGCCCAGCCGCGCCAGGGCCCGGTCCCGCCTCCCCCGCGACGCGGCCCGGTCCCCGCTCACCCCGAGCTCGGCTCCCGCCGCCGCCCCCGACTCCGGCTGCACCGCCGCCGCCGCTTCTCCCGGCTACCGGAGCGTTCCCGGCCCCTCTCCCGCCGCGGCGAGCGGGACCGCCGCCGCCGCCGGACCGGGCTGCGCGACCCCGAGCCCATGGGCTGCGGCTGCGGCTGCGGCTCCGCCCCGGGGGCCTTCCCCAGCGCTCGGCGCGCAGGGCCGCCCGCCGCGCCTGTCTGCCCGGCCCTGAGCCTGAGCCCGGGCCCGGGCCCGGCGGCGGCCGCTCCGTGAGGCAGCGCGGCAGCTCCGCGGAGAGGCCCCGGCGGGAGGCGGCGCCCCCCCCCGCCCCGGTCCCGGTCCCGGTCCCGGTCCCGGTCCCGGTCCCGGTCCCGGTCCCTTTTTTCTTCCTTTTTCCCCCCAAAAGCGGGGTGAGGGCCGCCGCGAGCGCAGGAGAGAGGAGGCAGAGCCGCCCGGAGTGAGCACAGCACAGACTACATTATGCTTTATCACAGAGCCGAGGACAAGATAGCATCAATTTACAGTTCTCTGGAAAAAGGGCTCCCCGAAGAGGGAGGGGGAAAAAAACCAAACCCTCGAAAACAACCAAGAAAAAGAACAAAAAGCGCTCATGACTTACCCCATCGCCCCAAAAAGAAGAGAAACATGACAACACCCCCGGGGTGGCGTAACATTTCGGCCGCCAGCCCCCCGCGCCCCCCTGCTTACATACATTCCTGACACGGTGCACGCACGGAGCGGACACAGAAAATGAGTGGGAATATGCACATCCAATAGAACATACTCGGGTCTAATGTAGACATCAACAGAAAAGAAAAACCAGACACGATCCGGTACGCCTGAGCCGCGGCTTTTGCCTTGTCCTTTTCGGAAAGAGCCAGAGCAGGATGGTGGCTGTGAATGAGAGAAGGGGGAACGCGGGGCTGGGCAGTGCTTTGGGAGCCCGGTGAGGGCCCGGGGTGATGGAGCCCACGCAAACGCCGCTGTGCCTGCGCCAGCCCTGTGCCGAGACCTACGAGCGCTCCGGCTTCACTGAAAAACTGCCCAAAGTGTGATTTCAGCACACGTGGCCGAGCTGCTCGCCGCAGAGGCAACAGCAGAGAAAAGCTGGATCCCTCGCGTGAGCGTTCAGGGCTCTCTATACCAGCTCCTTGGTTCGCCTCACGCCTCTGCTCTACACACGCCTGCGAAGGGCAGAGCCTTTACAGGAGCTTGACGGCAAACGTAGAGAGAGAGAAGCCAGTTTTCTCTTGCCAAATCCATACCTGGCAGGCAGCAGCCACCTGCACTTTGGCAAGAGCCCGAGCCGAAAGCTCACCAGCAGCCTCAGCACCAGGCAATGCTCAGGGCACGTCCCGCAGAGCTGAGGGTCCCAGCTGGGACGATGGGGATGAAGGATAACGGTGGCAAAGGGAGCTAGGTGGGAACCGGCTGTCTCGCAGGGCTGCTCTGCTCCGATCGCGGAGGAGCAAAAGAAGAGACGGTGCCTCCTTTCAACGATGGAGAGAGTGGGGAGAGCACCTGCCAGCGCGCTGCTGGGTCACTAGAGAAAGCCCTGACGGAGAAAGTACAGGCAGCCTGTGTCCCGGATGAGCTGGAAGTACAGCTGAAGGGACATTCAAACCAAGGATGGGTGGTGGTTCTCATCCCGTAAAAAGGGCCGATGCTCTTTTCTGTGGGCAAGACCTAGTCCTGCCCTGCTCTGACTCTGCGCGTCCTGCAAAGGCAGCCTCGACAGCGCTTGGGAAATGCTCCGGAGCTCCCTGACGCTCTCATGCTGCAGCGCAGCGCAGAGAGGTGGGCTAACAGCAAGCTTTAAACTCCAAGGTCCTTTTAGCCTCCATGGGAAGCAGAGGCTGAGCAGTTCTCCAGCACTGAGCTAAGCAGACAGTACGTGACACACAGCAGGGAGACCGTGCGAGCCTGGAAAGGGGCAGTTTCCATTTCAGATCAGCATCTCCCGCATGGAAGGTTCCTCCTGTCCCCTCATGTTGACAAAAACGCTCTAAGCCCTTTGCACGTCCTCTCACAGGACTCTCCTCAACCCTCCATGTCCAGACCTGCTTGCTCCAAAGGGTTCAGTGTTACAGAACTGCACAAGGATTCTCAAAAAGCCTGAACGCTTGAGGAAAGATGATGCTTGGAATGAAAAATGCTGCAAAAGGTCTGGGTTTCCCCACGTCTTTTGGGACCAAGCTCCAGCTTGCAAAGTTCATTCACCGAGATACTCCACGAAGGTGGGGCTCAGATGCTCCCTGCACAGAGGCTAAGCAGCTTTAGAGACCCCCGAAGTGAGGGGAAGGAATAAAGTCTCCATCAACGATGCTTAAACTGTCTTAAACAAGACGCTTGATTTCAGTTGGTTGGAAAGTCCCGACGAGGCTAAACCCACCAGCCCATGAACAAGGCGGTACCAGGGCAGCTGGGCCTCGGGTCAGACAGCCCAAGCCCAACCTCCCGGGTTCCTCCCCAGAGCTACGTTCCTCCCGCGCAGCACCCAAGAGCAACATCTGAAGATGCAGAAGGGATGTGGCTCCCTTTGGTCTCTCTACGCACGGTATCATGCTTCTGGAAGAAAAAAACCCAAAGGCTGAATTTTTAGCATTTTGAAGCCTCTTGCTTTCAGCCCAAAGGCAGGTTAGTCTGTAGGTATTGCACTCCTCCCGTCCCCTCTCCGCCAAACTCCTGAGCCCTCCGTAGCGCTGCCCACGCAACCTGCGGAGCCCGGGTGGGACCGGCACAAGCGGCTGGGGGCTGTCACGGAGCAATGCTACCAGCTAGGTGAACGAGCTGTCAAGTAGCAACTGAAAGGGGAGAGTTTCTTGAAAGACTTTTGATAGATTATTTGGTAAATACATGAATACATCTGATGGCAGCAGCTTGCAAGATCCCCAGCCTGTGCTCTTGAGAAAAGCACACTTGACAGCCTCCAGCATCTGCAGGCAAGGTGGGGAAGTCCAGGTCCCGTACTTCTAGGCAAGAAAATGTCAGTTCGTGAAGATCCTCACCAAGTTCAACACATGGTAGAGGGGAAGAGCTTCCTGCCAGCCCAGTTACTTTCCGGGACCTGAATTAACCCAACCCAAGTGCTGCTGTGAAGACAGGTTGTGGGGGCTGAGCCCCGAGAGAAGGGTCCTGCCACCCCGCTCCTCTGCAAGGAATCCCAAGGACAGTCTGAAGATTGTAATGAGAATAAAGAGATTTTGACCCTCTTTCTCCAGTGAGGCTCGTAAAGCACATGAATAAGACCTGGCTCCCTCTGGTCTAAAGGATTTCCTTTCTTCTCTCGGGGAGATGAGGATGGGATTGTTAGAGTTGAAGACAATGCTATGGTGTGTGTCCTGCTGACAGACGGATGAGTCTAGTCTGAGCACTACCCAGTGACACCAAATCCTCTTGCCTAAAGCCTGCAGCCCTCAAAAAGGCAAACTCAGACATCCGAAGCAGCGATTTCCAATAGCAGATGTTACCACAGGCAACATCCCAGTTACCCAGTCCCAGTCCAACAGAGTCCATGAACACAACATCGCCTGGCGCAATTAGGTGCCAGAGCCAGGCTTCTGTTTCTGCCGCCAGCGTGTATGGACGTGCATGTGCCACCCTGACTGCCCTGAGGTACGGAGGATACGTGTGAAGCCCATGTTCGTGACCCCCGAGTACTGGGGGGGGGGGGGTGGGTCAGATACACCCATGAGCATGCGAGGTGCTAAGTGGCTCCAGTAGGATGCAGTGTCCGGACAAGCCACACCTGGGGCCGGGCAGACCGGGGAACTCGCACTCCAGCGTGGCTGGTCCCTGGAGCTGCACAGTTCTCCTCTGTCCGTGCCTGCGTGTCTGGAGCAGGCGGCGGTGCAGCAGCCGGTAAGACGAAGTGTGGACTCCAAGCACGGAGGGACGGGGTGACACAGCAGTGCAGCACATGGTGAAGGCAGAACCCATCGCGACGTCCGGAGGAGAGCCGAGGTGACCAGGTCACTGTCGCCAGGAATCGTTTGCTTCCCCCGCACAGTGTTACAGATCAAGAGAAGTCACTAGCGATTTTTGAATCCAAGTAAATTGGCATGGCTACTTTGGACTACTGTAACATGGGAGCAATTCTATTCAATGGCCTTTAATACATTGCATTTACATAGCACCTTTCATCCCAGGGTTTAAGTGCTTTAACGGAAGTGGGTACTGTACACCCATTAGCACGGGGGAAACCGAGGCACAGAGTGGTTAAGTGACATGCCCTAGGTCACTCGGCAAAACCGTGGCAGAGTCTGGACAGCCTTAAACCTCCTGACTCCATCAGTTGGTTAGACCACGCTGCTGCCTCAAATGAAGCCACTCCGGTCCCTGCCCTCCCCAGCAACGTGCTCCTACCAATTCTCCAGTGAGGTCTCACACTCCTTTCTGATGCACAAATATATGACAACAAAAAAAAAGTGCAGTAAACTAAATGTTTAAAAAAGCACATTTGTGCTGTCTCTGTGCAAAGATAAAAGAAATAAATACATGATTAAAAAAATTAATAAGTTCACAGTATCACACATGGATAGGTAGCTACGGTAGTGCACATCTGGAAAACACTGTGTTACTACCCAGGATTCTCTACACCCAGCTGGATGTCTCCGTTGGGAGCTGCGGGTGAGCGGGTGGTTTCTTTGCTGCCCACGTCTGGGATAAGTAGAAATACACGGTTATAGTTTTGCTCCGTTCTGAAATGCAGTGCCCGGGATCCTGCAGTGCAGCAATACTGGTGTCAGCAAGCTCTTCCCCATCCCACTGGAACGGCTGCATCAACGAAAAGGGAACACATAGACCTGCAGAGGGAATCGCTGCTCTCTGGGGCTTCTGTGTCTGCATAGAGATTACTGCAAGAGGCAGAGAAAAGAGTCAACACCCAAGCATCCACCCTGCATTCAGTTAGGTCTAAGCCCAGCCAACTCCCCAGAATCAAAACCAGCGTGAAGAGAGACGGCTGTTTCGCATCCTCCAGCAACGACAACATGACTGGAGAACTTCAGCTCCCCAAAGCTTTCACTGCACCAAATGATTTGGAACAAGCCACAACCCTTGCTGAGCAGACCGGGTCTCTGCCAGTGCAGGAGATCTCGCCTGCTGCCACAGAGCTGATGCGAGATGCAGCAGGTCTCTGCTGCAGCCATGCAAGAGCCCCATGCTGCGCAGAGGCCATAGCGGCTCCCCCTGCAAGCTGACCTTGCAGAGGGAGCACAAGCTCCAACCTCGACCCACCGGGCACCCGGCACACGTTTCTTGTACACTTACTGTATCGCTCTCCTCATCGGAGACAGAGTGGAGTTGAGCGCTATAGTGGAGCGGGGAGTAAACCCAACTCCTCTCGTCTGTCGGCTGCCAGAGTGGCCAGAGACGGTGGGGAGAATGCAAGGAGAGCAGCAGCAGAGCAGGGAGCAAAGGAGAGAAGAGGAAAAAATAAAAGGAGAAAATAAAAAGAGTAGGAAACAATACAGTAAGAACAGCTGTTCGCCTGGAGGGAGAGAACTGAGCTCAGTGCCAGCTCTCAGCAGAGAGGCCTTCCTCATTCTCAGTACATACCTGCTCCCTACCAGCTGGGACATGGGACAGCCCGTCAGCAGCTGACATTGGACCCTGCTCCAGCTGCAGTGGGAATGGCATAACCTCTCCTCTTTCAGGGACAGATTTTTAGAGCTTTCGAGATGCCAGGGAAGCCTCAGCTCCCTGCCACAGCATCACCCCGGCTCCAGAGAAACCGAGAGACATGGGAAGTGACTTACCTAAGGGCAGTGACAGAGCTCTCCGTTCCTGCTACCCACTCCCAGCTCTCAATCCCCTGTTTCCTGAGCCCTGCGCTGCTACTAGCTGGCATCTCTGGTGTCCGGGGGGGCTTTTACAGTGCAACCTGATCTAGCTCGCTGTGCCTTCCCCCTTCCCTGCAGGCCAAGCAAGGCAGCAGATGGGTGGGTTAGACCATGGTGGATGGTGGCCACAGAAAGGAAACAGCTCTCGCTGAGAGTCTTGGAGACAGCGGGGTGATGGGAACAAGTACGACAAAGGAGGCAAAACACAACTGGATCTTGGAAAGAATGAGGGGGAAGGGGAGGTGCGTTGAGGGAGCCGGTTATCACAGCACTGGGCATCGGGTGTGACAAAACACGCTTCTGCTGCCGACACAGCGCAGAGAAGCCCAGGCAGATTCAAAGGCTAGTGTCTGCTTTCAGGGTTCCCAGGGGGGACACACTTCCACTGCAAATGGGCTCTTTTGGCTCCAGAGATGCTCCAGAGCAAGAGGAAACTGCCCCCTTTGACTCAGCCTGGGGTTTGCAAAGGAAGAGACATGGAAATGGGTACTTGGAAGAAGCCTGACGGCGTTCCCAGGCCAGGAACTAAGTGTTAACAGTCTACTATGTACAAGAAACTACAAGAAGCCAGAGGAGCTTTGAAGCACTGGGCTCTGCATGCTGAACCCCAACAATAATTGCAGCTACATTAGCAGAGACCGCTGGGAGGAAGGAAGGAAGGAAGAGAAACCCTTGCCTTCAGCTTCTTACAGGGCTCTGCTAGAGGTGCAGGAAAGCTCAACACTGCATAAAGCCTGCCTGGCATCCTGTTTTTCACCCATCCTGACTGAACGCAATGCTCCAGCCAGCCTCTTTCAGAGCCTTTTAGGAGCTCAGATGCATGCAGGGAGCTGCAAACCCAGCGGGGAGATAAAGGAGCATCCGGTGCTTGGTATTAACCCTCCCAGTGCTGGGGCAGCCAAACCCAGCCGAGGGGGCAGGAGGAGCTGCCGGGAGGGGTTGCCGGTTTGCCTACATAGGTGCAGCACTTTCCTCATGCCGTCAGCCAAGGCCGGGAGCACATTACTGCCCTTGCTTCCCCATGCACCCTGCCTGATGCCCTCTCCACTGCTCCCCTGCCTGGTACCAAAAAGGCAGGCTGGGAGGACCACGCTATACAAACGCTTGTGCCGAGGCTCTGACAGCACTGCCGTTACCCTCCGAGGACATCAGCTCTTCCAAACCCTGAGAAAGGAAATACCAAAACCCAGAGCAGCCTGAGCTCTGGATTCAGCCCCTAAATGCTCAACTGCCTCCCTGCATCTTTTGGAAAGGAAAGGAAAACCCTCACTGCTCACAGAACACCTGCAGTGAAGAGGGAGCACATCGGTGATGTCGAGAAGGGCTGGAGAGCAGAAACCATCCCTAATCCAGTAGCAACTCCTAAGTCATTTGGTTTTATGAGCTGTTCACCATCCCAGTCACCAGAAAGACGACCAGCCACAAGCCTAAAAGGTTATATTTGCAACTGGACTTTTAGCAGCTTCAAAACATCTTTAATGGTCTCTCTGGAACCCCATCTGGCTTCCTGGGCCAAGGGTGCCGAGCCTAACATTCCCTACAAAGACTCAGGTGCCTCTCTGGCCAGGTCTGGTGCTTGCAAGTTTGTCCAAGGGCTGGGTGATACTTCAGCCCATCCCATGGCAGGAGCTGTGTCACCAGCCTGCAGAAAAGCAGGGCAGAACATGTATTTCTGCCAGATCCTACAGGGAGATCCATTTGAGCGATTTCGATATGCGTCCCTGGTTTCTGCTGGGCTGGTTCCTAACGGTCACACAATACAGAGCCACAGCATCCAAGGGAAACGGAGTGCTGGCCCCAGTGTTTCAAAGCTGCAGCTCTGCTTGCCTACGTTCTAGCATGTTCACTTACAATCCCAGAGGAAAGCGAGGTGGTTCGGAGTCTGCGCTGGCGGGGAGAGTAAATCCAGTACCTCCCATCCGTGAACTGGATGGCCCCAGGGCAAGTTAAGTGAGAAAGGAAACAGAGGAGAAAAGGATGATGTGAAAGAGAGGATGAAAGAGAAAGCAAAAAACAAGGGGTTGGGCAACTCCAGGCCTGAACAGATCAGCGGGCAGGAAAGCCGTGCGTGGGAAGAGCGGCGCCCATGCCCTGCCACAACCTCTGCACTTTTATTCCCCTGTGGGCGAACAGGAGGATAAAGTGCTCTCCTTTCAGGATCAGCCTTCCAAAGAGCAGGTTGCAGTCTCCTGGGACTTGACAAATCAACCTCTGCACACAGCATTCCCTCACCGACCATCGCCCCTGAAGCACTCCTGCAAGAGAGCAGCCGTGGTCCAAGCCCCGCTGCACTCTGGTGCAGCCTCACTTGAGCTCCGGCTCAAGTGGTTTTCCAAGGAGAGCGCCTGTGGGAACCCAAATCAGCTTTTCCCTTCATCCCCACAATGACAAACACTCCACAGCACACGACACACATTTAACGTAAAACTCAAGGACTCAGATGAAGTATGAAATGCTGATGAGCAGTCAGTCACGCTCTCTATGAGCACACACTGCACACAGATGGTTTCCTCCAGATAGAGAGAGGTGCCCCTCAAGCTGGGGGGAGTCCACATGCCCAGGGACAAGGAGGAAGAGGAGCTGACCCTTGCTAGAAGACACTTGCCAGTGGAGCAGGCAGTATCTGCAGGCAGCTTGCACACAGCTGCCATCCACAGGCAAAGAAAGAGCAGCCAGAGTTAGAGGGAGCTGTTTGCATTTTGAACAGCATGCATAAAAACCCAAACAGACAGGCTTTTAAAATGGAGCTGATTCCTTCCACGGCTCCCACGAGCCTCGGAATGACTCGGCAACAAGTGAGCAGCTCTGCAGCAGAGTCACGCAAGCACAGGGAAAGGCAAACGTTGCCATTTTTAGGTTAGCCTGAAAGAGCTCATCACGAGGGCTCAGCTCATCTCCATCGCCATATAACCAACAGCAACGAGACAGAGCAGGGAGGAGCTGGACACCTCTTTTAATGAGAAGGTTCCAGTGCCCAGGCATAGGGGAGAGCTTGCACGGGTCAGACCCTCAGGTCTGCTCCGGGAATCCACAGGGCAGGTACTGTTGCTGAACACTCTTCTCTGGTCTGCAGAAGCTGCTCAGACATTGCAAGAGCTGAGGAACACAGCGCCAGGCTCCACGGCACTCTGCTGCCAACCAGCAACCACCTCACTTACTCCCTTGTCTCAGCACTAGATTTTCACTGCATCACCTAATGCATCTGCCTGCAGGGAAAGGAAAAGCCAGAGTTCACCAGAGCCCGAGGTCAGCCCCACTGCAACCACCTCCCTTATGGCACTAGGCTGCTGTGGCACGTTTGTATTCAGGAAAACAGTCGGGCTCTCTGGCTGAGGAAGGAAGAACCTCTCAGCTGCACCTACATTCACCTTGGCTTGTCCCGGGAGTGAACACGCTGGCCTAGATAAGCCCTTCAGCCCTTGTGCTTGGAAGTAGAGCAGCACACCTACAGCTACATCCACAGCAGCAGCGCCACCCATTTGAGCCCCACTAGATGCTGTTTTGAGTTCTCCAAGGGTTAATCCAGTTCCCCGCATTCAAAACCCCATCCAGCGTTAAGATCTCGAGGTGCTCAACACGAAGACGGCACGGGGCAGACACTGCCCTGCACCCGACTGCCTGAAATCGAGACTGTTACAGCCTCGTCCAACCTTTCCCATCACACCCCTAATGGGCCAGGTGGAGAAGGTATCTTACAAAGTATATGTCTGTGACTGGCACATCATCTTCATCCGAGGCCTGGCTGGCTGGTTCGGAGGCCTGGCTGGCTGTCTCCACCTCTATCGTAGCTGTGGACGTTACAATGGCACAGGCTGAAGAGGCCGCCTCTCTGGAGGGGGGAAGAAATGACAGAGTCTAGTCGCTGCGATCAGAAAAGGAGCAAGCAAAACTATGATTTATTACAGAGGAGCTGAAGGTGCTCCGCTGTCACATCCAGACAGGTCAGGTCAGGTCAGAAGTAACAGTGCTCAGCTTCTCTGAACTGTCTGGGGGAGCACCGATCCCTCCAGGAAAGCTGGTGCCCTACAAAGTCAGCCTCCAGCACAAGTTGCCACAGACCAAATGACACCGGGTAGGGCTCTGCAAAGCTACCCAATGCTCCAAAACACTCACTCTTTGTCATCTTCTTCAGGAGCTACGATCTCAACATCACACTTGGGCTCCAGCTCGACACTGATCTGCTGAAGCTCCTCCTCAACCCGCACCTCCTCGTGTGACCTGGAAACCAAAGAGAGACAGGCCCAACGGCTCAGTTAGGCACTAGTTATGCATAGTCCTCAATTTTAGGTCAGCCTGAATCAGTCCTGAGTCAGCCCAGCCTCTCGCACTGCAACCTCCCACAGGAGCGAGCTGTGCTGGTCTGCCCCGGCATGCGGCTGCCTGCTGCCAGCCACTCGCGGCACCGAGCTCCCGGCACAGACCGAGCTGTTGATGTCGGCTCAGAGGGAGCCGTCAGACCTCCCAGGATTGAGGATTTGGATAAACGGAAACTCCCAGGCAAAAGAGTCAGTTCTGTCAGACTGCAGTGCTCAAGACTAACGAGGTGGGAAAAGAGGACAAGAGGAAAGGGATTAATTAGCCAGTGCTGTAGAAAAGACAGGCAGTGTCAAATGGAGTACAGGAGGAAAGAGGAGAATTGGCCTCCGGGCAAAACCTGTGTCCAGACTTAGCCCAGCATTATCCATCAATCACACAAAGGCCAAAGCCTCCAACCTCTTCCAAGACTCCCAGCGCACCAAAGCTGCTCAAGTGCCCTCCAGGGTTAACATCAGATTTATCCGTACGCTCAGGAGCTGTTTGTGATAGTCTTCAATTTAATACCTCATGCTATTAAAGTAATTGCTTGTGCTAGCGGGGCTGGCTCCACAGTCCTCGTGGGAAGGAGGAGCGGGCGCTTGCCAAGCTGAGGGCACGGAAGGGACGAGCTTGGGGTTCATTGGCAGTAAGGGACGAGCTCCGGGTTCATCGGCAGGAGCCGGAGCCAGCAGGCGGCACTCCTGTCCAGCTCAGTGCCGGGGAGCTCGCTCCTCTCTTCCCCGCAGGGGTGGATCTCAGAAACCCGGAGGGAATTCCCCAGCAGATTAGAATAATCAGAGGTGTGACACCTTCTTGAGCAAATTGGGTAAGGTCTTTTTCATTTCAGCTCAGGAATGTAAATTCAGGCTTTAATAACTTTGTTCTTGCACTGACTGTCCCCAGGGGATCACCGAGTGCTCTACAAATACACAGGTCCCTGCTCCCCTAGAAAGGGCACGCTGAGACACCAACACCAGAAGTGGAGAAACTAGGCAAAAAATAGCAAAGGCAGCCACGCTTGTGTGGGGTGGTTGTAGCTGTGGCAAATCTGTGACAGATCTACTTCTGACCAAGACGCAAAGCTCCCTGTATGGTCCAGGGACAGTCACTTCGATTCACCTGACTTATTTCTGGATGAGTAGTCACACCCTACACCAGCTCCCTCCATTAATTACCAAGGGAGTCCGGAGTAACTCGGGTGAAGTCACTGCGTTTTGCCAAATGGGTCCCACCACTGGTGCCTGAGTTTAAGTCTCCAATTTTCAGCAATTTCAGACAATGAATTCTGCAGGAGGTGAGGTGCTTCGCAGGTCCCTGACAATTCAGCAGGTACTGCAAATCAACAGCAAGTAGGTCCTCGCCCTCCAGTGATAGGAACTTACCACGATTCAGTGACATGCAGCATCCAGAGGTGTTTTCATTAAGAAATACAATGGAAAGGGTTTTTTTTTTTTTTCCATGGCGTATGTGGCCTGAAGCTCAGCAAATCACTAAAAGCTAGGAACAAGGGGAGATGTTTGCAAGACGGTGCAAACCCTCATTTCTAAAGTCCTTGTATTCCTCTGAAGCACCAAACACTGACTGCAGGGAGAGAGGACGTCAGCCTGTCCAGCAGCTCCTCTGACTATGGCATCAGAGACTCAGTCTTGGGATATGTGCATTTCAAAGTCTGCGCCTACAACACTTACAAGATGTCCCGGAAAGCTAGGGCAGAGTCAGCAGCAAACACAAGGTCCTCATGCAGATCCTGCTGACACAGGCAATGGGGTCATTTTTACTGGTGCAAAAATATGCAAGATAATTATATGATATGAGCCTCTAAATCCAGACATCCCTGTGCAGTAGGGGATTTTTGTCCTACCTTGCCCTTGGCCCTGAGCCACCTATCACCACAGGAAGAAAAAAAAAAAAAATCTCAAAGTACCTGACTTTCTGAAGACACTGGAAGGACTAAGGGTGTTCAATGCCTCAGAGAGTCAAAGCCCCTTCCTATATTCATACTCACCGCACCCAGGCGGCAGGCAGATGCACAGAGGAGGAATGTTCCTGCTGTTAAGTCTCGCTTACCCAGAGGAGAACATAAATGACTTCCCTTGATTCTGGTGCTGGTTGGGTGGGTAAATTTGGACAACTCAGTTGTCCCCTTTCCCATCAAATAACAGGGGGAATATTTAAGGTTCCTTGCAAAGCGCCGAGAGATCTGCTTGTAAGGAAAATTCTGTGTAAGAAATGGGAATCATTTGATTGCAGGAAGAAGCTCATCATCCTGCAGAGGACCATGCCAAAATCTCGGGGCTGCTGAGATTCACATTCAGCCCTCCAAGAGACCCTTGCACAGGGACAAACGTGATGTCTCTGTGCAGCAGCGCAAAAAGACATGAGGCACTTTTCTCACCTGCCATCCTGCCCTGAGGAGTGCGTGCGCCTCCTGCGGAAAGAAACCAGAATAGTAGAGTTTGAGGAGCGATTTAAGACAGAAATCCCACCCTGCCCCCAAATCTAACTCCCCACCCCATGAGGGAGATGTTCTACTTAACAGCTGACACTTCTCCCAGCAATAATTAATCCCATCAAAGCTGTGTCTGCTTGCTCCCAGGAGAGATTTAATTAAAATCGGTCATTAGCATTCCAGAGCATAGGGCAGCCTGCCGAGATCTGCAGCACGAAGGGGAACGGCAGCCGCTTAACTCCAGTGGGAACAGGGGACGAGTGCTGTCCTCACCTGTACCTGGGCTGCTCAGAGGTCTCCGAAGGGGATCGCTCGGGAACAGAGAGAGATGTTGAAGATAGTGTCGTGGCTATGGAGGCCGTGGTAGCTTCTTCAAAGGAAGGAGGTGTGCAGGGCAGCAGGTCTGGCCTGCCTGCTGGCCCGGAGTGGAGGGCAGGAATGATGCAGGAAGAAAAAGATGAGTAGGTCAGACACCAATACCTTACCTACACCAGCCCGGTGTGAGGCTGTTCCACCATCAACCTGCACACCCTCACTGGGACTGGTCACTTAAAACCACAAACAGGCAAGAAGTTTAGCTGGGTTCATGAATGCAACAGCTTCTCCCAAGGCATCCTCTAGAGAGAGTCAGTAAGCACTGGTAAGCATTTCCAGCACGACAGACGCTACAGGAAACGTAATGCCAATGAAGACATCTCACTGGTAACCAAAGCTGGATTAAAGGCTTGGCTCACCAGAGATAAATGTCCAAGTGAATTAAGAGATGAATCGAGCGCTCACTGATTTGCATGGGTAGAAATCTAACACCTATGCACTCGAGGAGCCTGTCTTTCACCACTCATCTGTAAATCCAGCCCAGATGGAAGTGATGAAAAGGCAGCACTGAACCAGCCCATTCATCTTTTTTTCAGTGGCAAGATCTTGCCTCTTATTAACTGTCCAAACACTGCCATTAGAGTCCTGCAGTTCCCAGGCACCGCTGCCCCCCCCTTTTTTTTTAAAGGGTGGAAATTTCAACTTTCTGATCGCTTTTGGACTATGACTGCTGGTGCCAGTTGGCAGCGGCTGTCTTGCAGCAGTGACGCAAGCGACCATTTTTACTGCAGAACTGTACAGTGCTACAAAGAAGGGATTCTGTCTTCTTCGATGCAGAGGCATTGCTTCTCCAACCAACTAACTGCTGGTGCTGTGACAAAACAATATACTCTTACCTTCTCCCCTGTCCTGGTTAAGTTTAGCACCTGCAAAGCACAGCAAGACATGCAATGAAGAGAAATCCATCAAGGAAGGCATGTGGCCAGTGCACAGTGGGGAACTTGACGAGAACAGGGGAGGATCCTAAGGAAC
Organism: Gavia stellata; assembly: GCF_030936135.1. Classification (NCBI taxonomy): domain Eukaryota; kingdom Metazoa; phylum Chordata; class Aves; order Gaviiformes; family Gaviidae; genus Gavia; species Gavia stellata. The sequence goes on from NC_082625.1 coordinate 5,745,108, forward strand.
TGCTAGGAAAGAGAGGGTAATCACACAGCCATCAGCCACCAAACAAGACCATTACCTTCATCGTCAAGTGTGGGGTAACTCCTGGCCGCACGAAGATCATACTGTGTTTCGTCCTTTTCAGAGGGAAGCTGGCTAGCTGAAAATGCAGCGGTTGGACCAGTCGTCTTGACAGCTAGCAAGGCACTACGCCCTTTCTTTGAGGGAGATGACTTCAGAGCTGGATGAGAAGAGTGAAAGAGAAGATGAAATTACCACCACCAACTCCTGCCACACCAAAAGGCACTTTTCCCTTCATAGCGAGAGGCCTCTGACCTCTGACACACACAAATATGCTCTCCAAGTGCCATCTCCAAAGGACTGAGCCTGAGTCAGGCTGCAGGGAAAGCTCCTGGGTGGGAGTCTGGGCAGACCAAAGCAAGCCGTGACAACCTGAGGGCTTTGCAGTTCCCCAGCTTTGCTCTATATTACAGCGGGAAACCCTGCTCAGAGTCCGGCCCAGAAACTCTCCACGTGGACTGAAGCAGCAAGACTGAGATGTGGCTTGCCTCACATCACAAGGACAACAGCTCTCGGACTAGGTACTTACAGGAATTCTTTCGAAACACCGTGTTGGTCATGAATTTGAAGAATCTCTCTGCATAAAAGCTGGGTCTGTGTACTGACACCGTGTCCTACAAAGGCAAGAAGCAATTGTTTAATTTTAAAATTAACCCTCAAGGCAGAATTTCTGTAACAACCAATGCAGTCTTTTTTATTCCAACATTTAGCACTGATAGAGCCTTAAAATGGAAAGGCTTAACTGAAATGATCTGATTAATGCTATAAATAAGCCTGAAGCATTGCCTTTGATTTGATTGCATTTGATTATATTCTTGCTGTAATTTTATAATGGATTTTAGTGATTTTATTCCTTTGTAGGCTTCCTGGATTTTTCAAATATCAGCCTGATTACACACATGAAACAACTTCTGGCTTTGCTGGTTGACATTCAAAGCACACCTGGATACCCTCGCATACGACAAGGACACCAAAATTCAGCCAAGGGTCTCCATACATTTCAAGTGTTTTGCACTTTTTGTTTAAAATAGCAAAACTGAAGCTGTCGCTGCTTCTGATGTTTGCCTGTGCTACTATGACTTGGCATCTACACATTTCCTTTGCCTTATTATTTAAGGGAAGCTAGGACAGGCAATGCTGAAAACTAGTTTCCACATCCAAGGTTGCTCTTTTGTAAACATGAACCTGGCTGCTGCAGGAGACAAGACAGCAGGGAAACACTGAAAGGGATTTATTAAGAGATAGCTTACTGAAGTGGAAACACAGTCAATCACCAAAGAGAGCAAAACGCAAGGCTCCTTGACACATACATGAACGCACGCGCCTTGTGCGTTCAGCTCCTGGTATTGCGGGGAGGAGGAAAATGACAGATGGGAGCAGAGGAGGAAAGCTGGTAGCACGACAGTTAAACATGTGAGGAGGTGGAGTGAGCAAGAAAACCTGATTGGGAATAAGTGGCACTACACCGCTGTGGAAGCATAAGAGGCAAGAACTATTCCTTTCATTAGCTTCCACTGTGCCAGTTCAGGCACTATAAATAGCAAGGTAATCAGCACCAACTAGCATAAACGAAGCCAAGGCAGGTAATCCTGCCGAGGCCTGGACAATTCCTGCCCCTGCACAGGCACTCACCCCGTCATGGACAAGGGCCTTCCAGGTATGTTCTAGCTTCTTGATGAACCTAATTCCAGGGGACAAGTGGAGAGAAAAAAAGAGACAGATTCAGGCATGTACTCTATACCTAAGCCACCTTTCATACCCCACACAGGAGAGATCACTGAGCTGCTAACAATTCCTCCTTCATCCGGAGTGTAGCTTTCCTCCAGCCAAGAGAGGTTGGCTGAGCACACCGGCATCTCTGCAGCCAGGTCAGGACTGCCTGGGAACCCTCCAGGGAAGGAGAAGCTGGGCTGGAAGGGGGGCAGGAAATCACTTTCCATCCCTGGAGATATGGTACCTGTCCTCAGCACAGAGATGGGAAACTTCTTTATGAGCAACTCATTGTATCTTAGAAAAATGGCTCTGTGTCACCAGCTGTTCTAAGGACAGGATAAAAATCCACAGCCCCAACACGCCATCGACAGACGGCTTTAGGCAGCCTGCCTACTCATTATCAAACTCTTCAGGAGAGGAAAATCTGCCTGCTTTCATTCAGTATTAAAATAGATGTTAACACACTTAAAGGACAGACAACTGCAAAGTTACCTACCTGTATGATTGAAGGATATCTATTATTCCTACATGTAGCAGGAGACGCTCTCCTTTGCCATTCACTGCTGGGATTCCACCCATCCTGCAGGTAAAACAAAACCTCAGTGAACGCAGGCTCAAAAAGTGCAGCTGTAATACCCCCGAGACCGGCGGAAGGGTGGACGGCAGCACTGAAAAGAGGGCTCTGATGTGGCGGTCAGGCACAACGCAAAACCTGCAAAGTCACTCTGTGTGCAACCGTGGGAAGTCACCTACTGACCCAGGCCGTCTCACACAAGGCATCCCCGGGGTTACTGCCTGCCTGGATTGCCGAATGCCAACGATCAGGACAGGACCCATGTCGCGTGACAACAGCTCTGCTTGGGCCAGAAAGCACCACATCGTTTTTTCTTAGCTATAGGACATTTTATTCTGGGGATCAGATTATTTATCAGGTCAGTGCGAACTGTCTGCCTATTATGGCAGCCAAACCTTTAAGGATGAGGGTATTTCCAGTTCCATCCACACCAGTATCACTCCTGCCAAAAGGTGCAGCAACCACTAGCACCAGCAAACAACAAAAGCATGCAGGTATCAGACAGGCCACTGCAATTAATGGTACTACTTGAAAGAATGGAAACACCAAAGTATTATCCCGGCTCCGCTGTGACTGATCCTCCGTCAAAACCGGAGCAGCTGGTTTCAGATGGCAACAAAGAGCAAACTCTACCATTTGTTAGCAAGCTTCGTCCACAGACCCAGGCAGACAGTCACAAGAGCCACCTGCAGCCCAAGAGCTATAGACTGGGCACAGCACAGGACAGGTTTTGGGGAACCCCCCCCAAACCCACAGCTCCACCAGTTACTCCAGCGCTTGGCTACATTGCTGTTTGCTAACTGCAGTGGGATGGCCTCAGGGTACTGTCAGGGATTCCGAAGGTGGAGTGAAGGAGAACAAACTCCAAGCTCCTAGGGACAGGCTGATCCCTGCTTCCACTCCAGTATTTGGATGCTGAGCTAGAACTGAGCTAGTTTCTCCTCCACAGAGCACGGGTGGCTGTTTAGAGGCTGTTACAGGAGCTGACAATCTACAGACTGGCCTAAGAAGAGAGATCGCTGTGAAGCTGGAGTCTTACAGAAATATTTCCCACCCCAGCTTCCCCCTTTCACACCACATGGCTTTACTGGCAGCACTACCATAACCCCCCCAGGAGAGATGCTCACTCTCACAGGTCATATGGGCCTCAGTTAAGGATTTACTACTTCAGCCTCCACCTCTGCCCCTCCCAGCAGCGCGAGAGAACCAGCTTTTCACCTACGTGTCGTCTGTGTCTATGGACTCCCCCCGGGCAGCCCCACCCTGGATGGACTCCATGGCAGTGGAGTAAAGTGCCTTCTGCCCCACAGGACGCTTCTCATCCGACGTGCTGTGGGCTCCCTCAGACTGTCGCTCCCGTTCTTGCTGGTCTATGTTATGAACCCCAAGCAGGAGGCTGTAGTCCATGATTTTAAAACTTTCCAACACCTACAGGTTAGTATCGAGTTTAAGAACAAAAGACAAAATATCAGGCCAGCAGCTCAAATACAGCAGATCCCAAAGCATGGAACAGCCCATCCACATTCCCACTAACAACTCCTTTGCAAGAGCTTGAACATTTCTGAACCAACAGCCACCTCTGGACTTGATCGCGTGGAGTTTGGCCATCCCACAATCAATCCAAAGGGCTGAAGCCTTGCAAATAACGCTGTTGTACCGCGTATCTGCTGCACACTGCGTAGGAAAAACGTATTTAGTCCCAACAGCCCAACTACAAGGGGAGCAGGCTGCCACAGCCTGATGCATCAGGCAAAGGAACGCAGCCTTAGTCCTCAGAGGCTGTCATGAGATCCAACGCCACTGCTTTGCTTTCAGGGAAAAGGGCAGTAGAAGGGATTTATCCTGCTTTGGGGTTAGCAGATTAGCAAGGTTCTCAATCATTTGCTCTTCTTCATGATCCACAGCCACAGAACTTCATTAACCTGCTCCCCAAGCTGCCCCCCTCCTTACCAGACAGTCTCGTTGCAATGTTTTCACCAATGCACTGAAGGTGTCTGCATCCAACATCAGGCCCTCGGGCATGTCTTGTATGAAGTCTAGATCCTTGTACGTAGGGCTAGACTTTTCTTTTTCCTTCTTGGATGCCCGGCGTTTATAGGTCGAGCCTTTCAGGTCAAATTTCAGGTGCATTTTCACCACACGAGGCAGAATGTTGTTCATCACGACCACGCGGATGTTTTTGCCTCCTGATTGCACACAGTACAGTCCATAAAACTTCGGCAGCAGTGTCCGTGGGTTCTGGTTCAGATTCTGCAGCAGGGTTGGAAAAAAGCACGGGGAAAGGTCATTTTGGCAGAAGACTCCTGCTCTGTTCAACACAAAGCATATTAACAGATCCTGGAGCAGTCAGACTAAGGTTTCTTCACCTAGAGATTTTCTGAACTTTACATGAGAGCTTACTGTACATATTTGACAAACTCTTGCATTTCAGTGGCTTTAGGACCTGAAAATACCACTATGCCTTGAATACAGGGAATGAGATGTACAGCACTCTCTGGGCAAATAACCAAGTCCGGAAATTCCCTGCTTTCCACATCAACAGCAGCTAAAAAAGGGAAACCAAACTGGAAGAGAAATAAACACACTAAATGGGAAATTCAAGTTTAAAAATAACAGCTATCTTCATCTCTTCAGAAGTGTCAGAATCCAAGAGCCGTTCTCTGGCCCAGAATAAACCAGGGACACGGTATTTTTTAAACAAAACAACATAAATTTTTCTCCTCCTTTTGTGGAGCTGCTTTATAAAACACAGTTGGCCAGAGAGCGCGGATATCCTGCTCTGCTATCATGTCCTTTTTTTAGGCAGCAGTATTATTAGGAATGACAAGACAGGCATGATTTGCTTGTTCAGCTTTGGGAAAATTTTGGAAGGAAACAGAACATCTCTGCACGCTACGAAAGAAAGGACAGACCTGACAGATTCTCTGACAGACGGCAGAAGCACGACTGTATGAAAATTCCATGCCCCTCCTCATCTCACCTAACTGGGCACACGAGTGAGCCCTCTTTGCGAGTGCGCTGTTCAACATGGTGCAACCTAAAAGCAACAGAGGCAGGCAAAACCGAACGCAAACAGCACTTGTCCAGCTTTAAAGTAACTCAGGATGAAACCACTCTGCTTCCTTTCTACCGACTCCTTTTACACTGGATGGGTTTCCCCAAGAACAGCAGAGAGATCGTGTGTTAGCACTACAGTAACCCACAAACACTGGAATGCTACGAGAAGTAGCACACAACTCTGCACCAGACAGGTAAGTTCAGTTTAATTCGTTACGCTGATTGCTAGGCAGGACAACGGCAGAATTCAGGGCAACAGTGCAACTCCATTCCCGTTCAAAACCCTCCACCTGATTTACTACATACATTAGGCAACACTTTCCAAGATCATCCTGTCCAGGAACTTGACCGTCACTTGCAAAAGCAAGCAACTGGCTGCCGGTTATATAGACTCCCAAGACCCCGCCTCACTTGGGCAAATTTTCCCCAGTAAATATTGAGCGAGGCAAATATTTTCATAAAAACAGTGTACGATCACATAAATCAAATCCACTGCAACACGCACACAGGTGGGGCAGCGTTAACACCACTTGCCATCACCGTCTCCTCGGCATCTCCATGGCAAACAAATCCCTGGGTGGTTCTAACTGATTTTCAGTGCCCTAATCTATAGAGCTGGACCCGTCACCACAGTTATGAAGGGAGACAGCTCCTGGTTTACAGGCCAAAGCATTGGGTTTGGTTCCAATTCACTACTTGTCACCACATGCAAGTCCTCTGGCTCTCAATACGTTGCCTTGCTAGCCCTGAGCTTTAGGCAACAGCTACCTGCAGCAGACTGGATGTGCAAAGCTGGTTGGTACCGCAGCCAGAGGGAGCCAGGAAAACCAACTACCTTCAGAGTAACTCTGTTAAACAAAAGATATGGGAGATATCCAGGGACAGCAGTGGTTTCCACACAAAATCAAAGTGGTTGTGTTATTGCAATCAACACCCATCCTTGAAGCCAGGCTGAGGCAGATGCATGGTGCCAAGCCAAGAAGAACGAACTAGAAGAACAAAAGAACACCCAGAAACACACATCTGGGAAGCCATTTTCAGGCTAGAACATGCCTACAAGCTATGGCACAATTACCTGCCTCAAGTTTACCCACGGAGTTTGCAAATAATTGGCAGGATTTGTGCTTCTGGGACTGGCTTCGTGACACACTGTTAACCTTGTCCCTGGCACAGGGCGGGCAGGGCACAAGAAACCCAGGTGGAGGACATGCCCTGTGCGATGCTTTGGACAGAAAAGCTGCCACCAGAAACCCAAGTCGGGTCCAAGGTGCTGGGTGATACACACCATGTAGTAGCCAGGAAGGAGCTTCTGTAGGAATTCAGCTTCCTTGTGCATCACAGTTTTTATGATGAATTCATCGTCGCTGGTGACATAGAAGAGGGAGCCGCTGGCACCAGGGTTCGACAGCTCTATGAGAGGCTCATTACATAATGAATACTAGGGAGGAAAAGGAAAAAAGATGATGTTTTCAGCCCCCACTCATTGCAGATTGAGTTCTATGCCCTTGAAGGCTTTCCCCAGCATGCTGTCTCCCTGGGAAATTAAGGGGTAGCAAAGCTTAAGTGAGAACTATTTTCATTATAGGTTAGGTCTAAGCAGCAAAGCTGATGGACAATTTACAATTAGAGACCGAGATTACAGATCAGAGCATCCCAACTGCTCAGAATCAAGCTAATAATCTGCTTTCAGTAACATCCAGGCTTCATAATTACATCTTATCTTTCCCCATTGTGCGCGTATCACATTTAGGCTTCTTTCAGCACATTACCGCAAGTGCAGACAGAAAGAAAGGATTTTACGAGTCATGACAGTCTGCACAGGGTACCACATTATCACCGTGCTGGAGGGAACACAATGCACTGGCTGTTCTCAGCAGCCTCCTCTGGCCTTGGGCTCCCCTGTTACAGGGGGTTTTTACAGCCACATCTCACCCCCTCAAATCCTGCTAGAAACACATGAAAAGAATTAGACCAGGTGTCCAAAGAAGAGAGCGCTCAGCGCTGTGTAAGCCCAGCAAGGGGTACTGCATAGGGAATGGAATTGGGAGGACATTTCTATACATCAGTATGCAAACAGCAGGTTCTCAAATGAGGACATGCCTAGCAGCAGGAAAAAAAAAAATACGAAAGCGCAAGCACGCACGTGCACTTTGCAGCTAGGTACCGACCCCAAGGCAACTGCGAAGGTCGAGTGGGTTCAGGGCAGCATCACGTCAGAGGTGCCACAGCAAGAGGTAAGATGGGGAGAGGGAAGCAGGGTATGCAAGGGACATGATCAGAGCAATAAATTAAACGCTCATCATTATGTACTGAAAACAGCTTTCAGCACTGCACAGATTAATGATCCAAGACTTTATCAAGTTAATTATCTCATGCATAATTAAAGGCATTTGCTGCCGTGGCAGGCAAGAGAGCATCGGGGGAAGAAGAAGCAACAAATCAGAGCCGTGACCTTTGCAATTGAGGCAGGCTCTTTGCCTCACCCGAGTTTTGAACCACTCATCAAATCAGCCAGCAATATCTTGGATGGCACAGATGGGGACCACTCTTACTGTCAAACTGTGCAATGGCACAGATTTGTTTCTACTTGTAGCTGTTCAGCTACCATTACCCCTGTCTACAGCCGAAGTCAGAAAAAAAGGGCTATTAAAAAAGGGGGAGAGCGTGCGCTGATTTGGATGTGTTCCCTTCCCTGGTTCAACAAATGTCCTTTTCTAAAGAGCAGGACATCATGCAAGGGACCAAATTCAACCCTAGTGTACTCCAAGCCCCGACAGCTTGTACTGCTAGGTATTTTAAACACAGCCTTTCCAGCTCTGAGGAGCTTTCTGATCACAAGAACAAGCTGTATTTTATTCTGTCTTTATAAGATGATTAAAATAACTCCACTCACAGAGCTCTTGAGTGACTGCACAAGGAAAAATTCCCATCTTTGTCCTCAGAGCCCCAGGGGACATTACAGGGTTGCACCCAGCAGAACACAACTCCTTTTGCTTGTAAACACAGTAAGTTATTGTCACCACAAGCAACAGAGAGGGAACCCCATGGCGTAGCTTACACGGCACACGCTGTATGCAGATCATTTCCTTTCCCTCCAGTGTAAGCTAGCAGCTACCTCTTAGCAAACGAAGACTTGGGCTGAGTGGTGCTGGCCTTGCTGGGACCGTCACTGGATCTCCTCCAAAACTGAACAGAGTCCCTAAATCCACAGCCTGTTCCCACTCCTTGCTGGGATCAGAACGATTCCTCAACTCTTTTCTGCCCCTTTTAGGCAAGAATCGCTGACAGCCTTGATTTAGGGGCAAGTTTCTTGTGTTACTCTAGACCATCTCAAATAAAGGGGGAAAGACAGAGAAATCAAAAAAAATATCCGTACCAAATAATCATCTGGACGAATCCCAAAGAGTTCTCGGAAGTACCGAAAAGCCACTGGTGCATAGGTCTTGAACCTGAAGTCAGCATAATGGTGAGCCGGGGTGAGATTACTGCCTTCGCTGCACAGAAGACATTACGTGAGCAGGGCCACTGTATTACCATTCGCCAGATACGTACAGTCACATCAAGGCTACTGTATATTTAAGATGAATTAAGCCTTGCAAAAAGACATCTTAGGAACAACAACAACAAAAAATATCTTTCTTCTGTGGCAGGACAACAGGAAAGTATGTTTTAAATTACCTGCCAAAATCTATTTCCATAGAGTGCACGGAACAACCACTTGCCAAGCAGAATATATTTACAGAGAATATAGCTTTTATGAGCTTTGTTTATTCACAGAGTTAAAGAGCTCCCAGAATGAGTTTCTTCCATCTCAAACATGGCATAATTTTGTGGAAGAAATTCTAGACGGACAGGTAGCAAGAAAAGCACGTAGGAAGGCTAACAAACTCAAGCACATAATACTGCATCTTACATTGTACTCCCCTTGCAAGCCAGTGTACTGCAGAGCCTAACACTTCCCACTGTTAGGTTTGTGTGTAATGGATGCATATTTAAAACATTCAGAGCATCCAACTCTGATCTAAAGACAGATGGAAGCTCTCTTGAAAAAAAATCAGTGAGAGGAAAAGAAATAACTCATCTGTTCGTTTTGTTTCCCCTGTCTCCTTTACCTTGGGAAAAAAATGCTCTCCACCACGTAGAAGTCCTGCATCAGGACATCTCTCTCCGGCTTGGAGCTCAGATTGCCGACAGTATATCCAATCCCTAGCTGGATGGCCCCCTTCAGAGTGGATGAGGTGGTCTGGCAGAAAGAAAAGAGCAGTCAGCGAGCGTTTCACAGCAGATTATCATGACAACATCCCCTATATTACAATACAGCTGTGCCTATGACTTCTGTGGGGTCGTCTTGGGCACTACATACTGCTAAACAAATTCAACCAGCTGCTGAAGAGGTGGACTAAGGCTTCCAGAAGGTTTCCGTTTGCGATATTACGCAGTACAAGGGTGCTGCATAAAATCTAAATCAGATTGGTAGCTCTTCACAAACCGAACCAGGAAAGCTCGGTTGTGCTATTGCTAACCTTGGGCCCCAACTTCTCTTCCCCACCTGCCACCTACACGTAGCTGCCAGTCCCCACTCCACAAAACCAAACCTTTTTGTAGGTGGTTTCACCAGAAGCATCAACGCCTCGATGACCTATCTTCTTTCCTTGGCCAGGCTGTCCTGGTAGCGATGGTCCCTGCAATGAAAAAGCATGGCTAAAGCCCAGACCAGAAGCTGACCTGACCGACAAGAACAAGCAGAGCAGCACAGGCACAACCACGCTGTCACGGTTGTAACGGTCAGAGGGATCGCTCTCTACCACTGGAGAAAAATCTGCAGAGGGCAAACAGGTGTAATCGGCACCGGCAGGCCTTAAACAAGGCTGGCTGAATTACACATCCATCCCCCAAGACAAGAAGGGTTAGAACACCCAACCACTCCATCTGACACCCTCAGTACTAACTGGGCAGAGCCCTCAGCGAATATGCTGAGCTCAGGAAAAATCGGCTTGCTTCCCAGCTGCCAAGATTCCGCAGCAGTTGCTTGACTGCGGTTTCTCATTGATTTAAAATAGTGATGAATTAAATCAAACAGCGAGAGAAGCGTATTCTTAAAAATCCCATGCCCTCAGGTGTCATACCAATTCCTCGCGCTTCACTGGAGAAATAAGAGACAGATAACAGGGACAACACAGCCCCGCTCCTGCACGCACAGGGAGATAATCCGTTGAAGCGAGATCTCATTTGTTTACAATTCAAAGGACGAGCCCACACAGGGTGAACTGCAATAACAGCTCTTCCTGAAGTTTTGCACGGAGTTTACAGAAACGCTAGAGGACTGCCAGCACGTCAGAGTGCGAAAAAAACCTACTCCTATCCCACTATCCACATCCTCTTCTACCTCTGAGTCTGCCTGGGCCTTTTTTTGCTGATCCAGGAGGGAGCAGATTGCGGCTGCACCCTTTAACAAGCCAACACCATTGTGTTTTGTGAAGTTTGACGCAGCTCCTTTTGCAACCCCAAGCGCAGGGCCTCTACACTCCGCCACGGGGCAACGCTTCAGCTCCTCCCCAGCTCTCCCACCACCCCAGCGGACTGCGCAGCCCAGCAGACGGCTAAAACCGCCCGTGAGCCACCAGCGACATTTGGGGGTTTGTTACGTTAAAGAAAAAAGCCAGGCTTTGGTTGTTCCTTTAAGCTGCGTGCAGAGAGATCCAAGGTCACTTCCCAAGTGACACTATTATAGCACTGTCTCTCAAGCGCCGCACAGCCCCGTCTCTCAGAACTGAGGTCTACAGCAGACAATGTATAATTTTGTTCAGACTACAGAAGTTCTTTGTGTTTTAGCTTTTAATCAAGAGCTTGCAGCTATTTCTGGTCAAATTGCTTGTACTTCTGGTACTAAGGGGCAGCCTGATTTCTCCTTCAAAAATCTTATTTCTTATTCTGTTTTAAACATTTAGCACAGCCAGGCTTGCTTCCAAGTACTCCTTCTCCAAGCAGTCGTGATTAGCAGTACAGCTTATCGTTTCCTCGCAGCTTCTAACCAACAAGCTGGATCCTATTACACGCAAGCTCAAGCTGTATCGTCCTGCCTCGCCACGTGGCTCATCATCATCCTCTCAAAGGGATTAACAGACACAGGTATCGGTTAAGAGATTGCCATCATAGGAAATGCAGTAACAAAAGTCTCTTCCACAGTCCCTTGCTCTACCTGTGTTTCCAGGGCAAGAAAAAGTGGGGCTATTTGTGCATTGAACAAAGCAATTAACTTTCATAGAAGTTGGGCTTCCTACTATGCATATTTCTGGGGAGGCAAAAAGAATCGTGTCACATTCCTGGCAGTTTTATGGGAAGATTTTGCTATTCATGTATACAAATGCTCATCATCCCAAGTGAGTAATGTAAAGGGGTATGTCAGAAAGTTAGATCAAACAAAAATCATTTGAACACGGTGCCCTAAACCAAGAGTGTGGGTTTCAGGGAACAGCTTTCATGCACAGATCCTCCTACTAGACTCCCTGCTGCCAACTGCAAAGAGTTTTGTTCCAGAAGGTAACAGTGAATCAGCAACCTGCGACCTGGATTAGGTGTGAGAGAAGATCAGTCCCTCGAGATGTTCCCCTGTTTTATGGCTTCACAAATCACAGCCTCCTTGACTCGCTCACAGGAGCGGGTGAGACCCAACACAGAGCTCTGGCGATGCCCAATACACAGATTCTCCATTCAGCACCTTCAGGTTCTGGTGTGGAAGAGGTGCCCTCAGCCACTTACAGACATCGTGGATCACGCAGCTAAAGCTGGCCACGTGGCGGGCATAATCCCTTCATGTCCCCTCTGGCTCTGGTGGGGCCAACCCAGGGACTCCAGAGACCCGCCACTAATTTTCTTTCTCCCATATAACAGATATCAAATTTTCAGTAATCTTAAATGTATTTTGAAATCCAGCTTTGCTCAAAGAAGTCAGGCAGAAGTGTTTTCTAGAGTTTTGTGTTCTCATTCTCAAGACGGGATTTTCAAAGCCAGCTTTACACATCTCACCTCGGTGATGGCTGCCTTCTTCAGTGCCAGACCTGAGAGAGAAGGGAAAAGCATCAGTAAAAATAGGGACATCAGAAAAAAAAAAGAAACCGGCAAGAAAAAAGCCTAATGCGTTGCTCTTTCAAGCAAGCTGGAAGCCTTTAAAAGCAGCTGGTTTTGCTCAGCTTTCAGTTTCACTAGCGCAGGAGCCTGAAGTTATAGGGGGTCACCCAAACAGGTTAATATTCAGAAGCACAAAGATGCCACAATTTTTCCCAGCAATAACGTTTCCTAGAGGCTTCAGTAGAGAGAGTTCTTGTAAAACCCTGCTGCACCGTAACAGGTCCACACGACACTGCAAAGTCTGTTACATACAGAAGCCCAGAGAGACGCTATGAAGCTGCTTTCCAGCCACTCAAACAGCACTTCACAAACTATATTGATAATTGAATCTATTTACAGATCCAATGTCCAAATATATCGCAAAAATGAACGCATCATTTATCTCTACCACTGCCTTTGGGAGAAGCCACCATTACTACATTACAGCGAACGGTGAGAAATCAGGATTTTGCCTAAAGCTGAGAGAGAGAGAGAGAGAGAAGAAGAGGAGAGAGAGAGAGAGAGAGAGAAGAAGAGGAGAGAGAGAGAGAGAGAGAGAAGAAGAGGAGAGAGAGAGAGAGAGAGAGAAGAAGAGGAGAGAGAGAGAGAGAGAGAGAAGAAGAGGAGAGAGAGAGAGAGAGAGAGAAGAAGAGGAGAGAGAGAGAGAGAGAGAGAAGAAGAGGAGAGAA